>NW_019386233.1:65863-75685 GCF_000671375.1 Centruroides sculpturatus | reverse complement strand
AAACAAGTACCCACAGATACCGAAAGAGAATCCAGAAGTACCCACAGCTACCCAAAGGGAATCCAGAAGTACTCACAGCTAGCCAAAGAGGATCCAGAAGTACCCACAGCTACCGAAAGAGAATCCAGAAGTACCCACAGATACCCAAAGGGAATCCAGAAGTACTCACAGCTAGCCAAAGAGGATCCAGAAGTACCCACAGCTACCCAAAGAGAATCCAGAAGTACTCACAGCTACCCAAAGAGGATCCAGAAGTACCCAAAGAGGATCCAGAAGTACCCAAAGAGAATACAGAGCTACAACGATGTACAAATTTCGACCATAAGAAATAGAGTAATGGAAATGCTCATTTCTGCGAGGATTGTACGGAAAATTGCACCTATTTTATAAGTAATAAATAACTTAACAAGGGAGTGGACCTTTTCGGTCTATTCTCCAATAGTCTATGACAAGAGTTCGCGATCCAAGGAAGGTTTGTTGGATATTTTTAAATTTTAAAACGAGTATTACCCTCGTATTTACGACGAGATAATATAATTCACACTGTATTAGTTTTTTTTTCTCATTTGTACACAGAAATAGATGAAATCTAAAAACTTTCCAATTTAATTCAAAAATTTCAATTAGTTTATTCTTAACTTTCTATTTTTAAAGTTAATTTTTCTAAAAAAAAGGGTGAACGTCTTTTATGCAAATAAAATTTATTTGTATTCAGATATAATCTTTGTACTAAACAATACTGTTTTTACATAATATATACTGCAACCAGTTTTGTATTTATATTAATTAAGCTTTAAATTGTGATCCATTTTAAAATAAAACTAATACACTTTGTTATATTTAAACTTCTTAAATCGGTTATAAATAATTTTGTCAATATAATTTATTATTTAAAAGATATTTTCATCGTATAACTTCCAATAAGAACGAGTTGTTTATATGTAATATTATGCTAAAAGTTTTATGTATTATGATTTTAAAATAGAAAATTGAAATAAATAGTTCAAAGTGAGATAACCTTTCTCTTATTTCACATTTAAATATATACTTTTTTTTTTACATTTCTAAAGACAATTTCCTTTATACATAATTTATTATATTTTTAATTGTTCTATGTTTATCAATTTAAAAAAAATTATTTACAAATTCTATTATATTATTACAGAGAAAATCTCATTATAAATATTTTTTATGTGTGGATATGTATAAAGGAACAATATAAGAATACTGTTCTCTTATCTAATAATAGTTATAATATTATATAATTATTATCCTTTATTCTAACAATATTTACTTTATAATTATATAATTGTTTATACAATAAAATGAACTTAAAGAAAGTAATTTTTTTTACTTTATAATTATAAACTTATGTAATATAATTTGGCGTAGATTTTAAATTAAAATCATAAATATGTTATATAAAATAGGTTATGATTGGTAACATAAAGCAACTCAGTATTTGGGCGATCTGTCAAGGAAGGGGTGTTTTCCGGGAGGATTCTTTTATAATGAAACTGACCCCTATTTATGTATTAATTTTCAGAAAACGTAGTTAATCTGTTGGTTAGATGTTTCATTGTTTTATCCATTCGACCACCGGTGGGTTCAAATTTGCATTACAACTTTATTTCACCTTCTCTCTCGTAGATTCTATGGATTTAGCCATTGATTATGAAGCCATTTAGTGTTTTCTTCTTTCTTCTACCATTGCTTTGAATCTAAACATTAAAAAGACGTAATTAGTCGAACTTAAAGTAATGTTAAAAAATGTGGAGATTCTCCTTTAAAGCGCATGGGAATCTGATTTAGGAAAAGGGAATGTTTTCGAACAACGTGGCATCATCAATTATTGTGTGTCAAAATCTAATACAGTTAATAGCAAAAGCCATTGAAGCATTTGCTATTAACTGTAAGGTTATGTATAATAAATTTTTATTTATAAAAGAAATACTTGTGTTGCTATCATTTAAAAAGAATCTAATAATCTCATTTATAAAACTGTCATTCAGAAGTATAAATGAATTCATTAATTGTACTGATCTAATATACAGGAAAGAAAGTGTTTTTGTTTTTTATTTGTACGTTGGACACAGTTTGAGTAATAAAACTTTATAGAGACAATTCTTTCATTCAGGAGAAGGTCAATGGTTATTTTTAATCGAGGAAACTTCATCCTTCTACTCTCAAAAGGCCCCTCATTTGTCTCTCCAATGTAATTGTGGCATTCAAATAGGAAAATAACTAATGTATATTGCGAGCAAGAGCAATTGTACTTAAGGATTTTCGAGGGTGCTGACATTGGATCTTCGGTCAGTTTAGAATCTTAAAATTACAGTATTTATCTACAATAATAATAAAAAATGTCAATTAAATAGATGTAAATTTTTAGCAATTATAACTCGTTATGTTATAACGGCACATATTTACATGTGTAGACTGTAGATTATAATGTACTGTACATTGTTCTTAACAAGTTAATTAGCCCTTTTAGTGCCTACAGGGCCCTTTTAAAATAGTTTATTAGACTTTTTAATAACTTATAATTTCTATTCTTTTTTATTACAAGATTATGCAGTGTTAAACAGTATCTTCCATTACAATATGCATTTTATTAAATAAAGGCTTTAAGCTTATCTAATAATAGTATTAAAAAAGTTTACTATTCAGTTAAAATAAAGAAAAATTACTTTACATTTTATTTAGTTCCTTATAGTTGTTTGCCTGAAGACTTCAGGCTAAATTGTAGATTGCTATCGGAATTTCAAGTGATAAAGTTTATAATAGAAAACTTAAAATTTTAAGAATGTATATACAGGTTTATACAGGTTAACGAATAGTTTCAAATAAAAGATATTATATGAATATATAAGGACAAAAAGTAACAAAAAAGGAGTTTAAATTATGCCCATAAGCAATGAGGAAAAGTCGTATATAAAAGCAGGAACAAGAAACTATATAAGGATATTTTTATTTTGTGAGAATTAAGTTANTTCTGCTCGGTCAAGTGTAGAAAAATTATAAAATTCATTCGCTGTAACGGACTCCCGTTATTACGGAGCATTTTTTAGTTACAGACCACTGTATTTCCGTTATTACATATTTTTTAGTAGCTGTTTTATTCCTTTTATTTGTAAGAAATAAATACAAAAATAATGTAAAATAATATAAAATTTATTTTTTACATAGATTTTCACATTATGTTTAGTTTTTTTTTGTTGTTATTTTATTTTCTGATCAATTACTATTGTTCAGTTTTGGTTTCGTTTTTTTCTTCAAGCAAAAGGATAATTTGTAAAGCAAAATCGTGGATCATAAAAGAAAATGAACAACTAGATTTATATTTTAGATTTATTAATGGATATAGAGTGGGTGATCGGTTAACGAACAAATCGGGTAACGAACACTTTCGCGACTGATTTTTATGTTCGGACAACGAACACCTCACAGAACAAACACAAGAAGAAGTGACGTAAAATAATGAATACCAATTGGTCTTTCTTTGTCTTCAGGTAACAATTCGAAAGTTTTTGAAGCACAGGAGACGTCGACATCAACGTTCAACCCGGTATGTACTGATCGGATAGTATTCCTTCGAACTTCGAAATTTCAGCCTTTAATTTTTCTGACAGAAAGAATTCTTTTATACGAGAATTCGCGAGACTGTCGGGCGGGCAGTCGTTAAGTTTTAGGTCGGTTTTTATTTTCGAAAAGTCAGTGTATAATAGCAAACGTAGAGAGTGGGCAGATGATGTCTGATATTGCTGGGTAGTATGGCTTGAACAGGTCTACAGTAGGTCGCAGTTTAATCTTATCTAAGATACAATATAATCAAGAAAACTCGAGCAGTTAAAAGAGTAACAAAAATCACATCTCAGAAATAAAGAACATTGAAGAGCTCATAGTCAGGTGCGCCGCTAGCTGTTTGAATGCCCGTGTGCAATACCCATTATGCCGACCTCTGTTTAACTACGACTACCCACGCTGAGCTTGCCAGAAAGGCTCTTTAGTGTTGTCTCATATGAGTGTGAAAAAAGAAAAAAAATAATTAGTAATAATAAATAGTTTTTCTTTGTAAAGTTATTTTTGTTTACTTAAGTGTAAAACCATATAAATATTTATGTACAGAAATTGAACTCTTCTTTCCTTTACGTTTGCTAAATCTGCTATCAATTTTCTTGTATCCAAGCTATCTATAATTTCGTGTTCAATTGAAACTATAGCTAAATTACTTAGTCTTTGCTGATGCATTGTTGATCTTAAATAGTTTTTTTTTTTATAATTTTTAACTTTGAAAAGGACCTTTCACCAAATGCAACTGAAACCGGCAATGTAAGTATTCTTAGTGCTATTGCTGTGTTCGGAAATGTTGAAATTTAGTCATTAGTAAAAAGATATTGTAATAGGGTTTGTGAATCATTAGACTGGTTTTCTGGAAAATGCAACTTTAAAGCATTGATTTCATTAAACAAATCAATACCGTCAATGTCTGTTTCACTACTTGAATCGTCTTTAAGCTTCAGATTTAAATCTTAACCAAGGTTCCTATAACGGAGATTCCTATAACGTGGCGAAAAAATTGCGACAGTATTCGTATAAAGACGCTAAAAGCGACTCGTAATACGTCGTCGCCGACTCGTGTCGCGACAGGATTGGTCGAATCTGGAGCAATAGTGGACGAGCAGCCGAACTACTTTCCGCCGTCCAGCGCCACGCTACGGAGAGTTTAGGCGAGTAAGTTGAGTTTACTATCGGCTGTACAGTATGTAAATTAGGTACCGTAAGTCTAATACAGTAGAGGAGAAGGTGGTATTATGGAACTCCCAATTACATTTTAGTGAATTGTAAACAAGGTATCATAACTACACCTACATTTTTTGTGCGAAAAGTACTGGTAACTAGTAATCTAAATGTTCCTAATTGGATTTTTCGCTAGTGTAACTATAAGTANTAAATGTATCAGGACCAATTACTATGTAAATACTGTAATCTGTATTAGGCAATGTTAGCCAATTTTTATATCTATTTCTGTTTTACTTTTTAATAAATGCAGTGCCGCGGCCCATGGATCCCCACCCTTGCCTTCCTTCCCCTCCCCTTTTTAATCTAGTTACTTTCACTTTTCTTCTCACTTCTTTTCCTCACTATAGGGCTAAGTTTGTCTTGAACAGACAGCTCTCTACTTAACTTTATACTTATCTTATCTTATCTTATCTTAAATGAAGTAGTTCTTATTTAAGTTTTATTCCCAAAAACGATATAATTCATTAAATTTTCATAATTTCTTTTATTGATAGTTTAACCAATTGTTTCTTATATTTTTAAATGAACAGAATCATATATAAAAAATCTTGGGAGGTCATTTTTTGACCGATCTCTATACTTTTCCTCTGTTATATATAACTGATCCGGAAAAGTAAAAATTTTAGCAATCATTTACTGTGACATCGTTAGAATGTCGAGCTGAAATATTTAATTATCTTTTAATTTATAAAAAAATTACTTGGCTTGCTATCCAGACTGGACGTTCTTATATAGTTAATCGAAATGTCCTAAGTTTTTTATATTTGGTCTCGATTTTCATTTATCTATAATTCTATTTTCGAGATTAATGAAGGACATTGGATCGACCAGACGGAGGACATTGGGAATTTATAAGGCTACAGTTTTAAATTTCAATAAAACTGTATTATAGTAAAACATCCAAACATTTTTAATTATTATTATTTAATTAGTTCTTGAATATTTTAACTTAATTTTGTTTAATAAAGAATTATAGATAATATCTGTACACTACTACTTAATCATGTTATATTTTATGGAACAATGGATTTTTGGTTACATTTTATAGTATATCTATGCATGGGTTCTTTAAAAGTTGAGGTATGGAATTTTGTGAAAGCAGAACCTTGCTTTCACAAAATGGTGATGTATTGCTTAGAGTTAGAAAAATTTTGTTACTTTGGATTATGTAAGAGTTCGATTGGTTAACATCCAAGGAAAGAATTTGTTTTCATACAGAGAGAAACTGCCTTGGCTTGCCTTGCATTAAATTACAAATAATTTTTTCAATATTCTGAGGTATGGAACTGCAAACATGTGAGGTACGGACTCTTCCATACCTTCCATAGTGGAAACGACACCCCTGTATCTATGTACTGCATGTATACTGTAGTAAAGACGCGAAATTTGAGATTGTAGAAATTTTTCTTGCAGATGTAAGAGTATAATTTAAAAATTCAAAGGATTTGACAATGTAAAACGTTAAGAATCAAACTGCTTTATATTGATCAATATAACTTACAATATNATCGCCATCTTCAATTAACTTATGTCTGTCAAGACCAAAATTTAAAAAATGTGAACATCACACAGATTAATATGTACCCCTAAGTCTCTGGAACGGAATACATGCACCTGTGAACCTACAACTACACGATTTATATTTTACAAATAATTAAATTCATTTAGCATTCAAAACTTGCGAATTTTGAAAAAAACAAATATGCTAATTCACTACGGACAACAGTTTAACTCAGCGTTTCTCAACTTCTAATGAATCGTCGCCCCCTTCAACGTAGTATCGCCCCCTTCAATAAAACCGTTACGTAGTATCTCCCCGTTCACTTCAAAATTCCGATGCCGAGGGCCAAATTCATACTGCATTGAATAGACTAGTGACTAGTATAATGTTATTTGTTTAATTATTGCACAATATAACGAATAAAATATCTAATTACAGTAGACCCCCTATAACACGGGTTCCTATAATTACGATTCCTATAAGACGGCGAAAAAATTGTGGCGGTATCCGTACAAACCTGGTAAAAAAAACTCCTATAATTCGGTAAAACGTCATCGGGCAGCCGAACTACTTTCCGCGCTGTCAGGCGCCACGCTACGGAGAAATTACTATTGTCTGTACAGTATTATATATAAATTATATATAAATTAGGTACTGTACATATAATTATATATGAATTATATATAAATTAGGTACTGTATATATAATTATATATTAACTTAATTTATTGTAACTTTATTATAATTATATATATACTTCCCGCCGTCCAGCGCCACGCAACGGAGAGTTTAGGCGAGTAAGTTGTTTACTATCGTCTGTACAGTATGTAAATTAAGCACCGTAAGTCTAATACAGTACTGTAATTTTATACATTTCTTGTGAAAGAAACATTTCTTATTCAACGGCGATTAAAATTATTTATATTAATGATGTCTCCAAAGTTCAACGAAATTTTCGCAGAAAAATAACTTATCAGAAAATGAGGCCGCGGTTGGGTGCGCTGCTCCGCGACGAAAACAAGCTTGAGCAACGGCGACGTCGAACAGTGCACACTCGGTAAGTAATCCTACAATTTTTTTGTTTATAGCATAGTTTATACGGATTATTCCCAAAAAATATACGTATTTTGGAAATGTTGAGTCGGATTAGTCTAGAATCGATTAATTTTATGGAAGAAAACCTTTCAAACAGCTGTAGTCCGTAAACTTCACACGTGTCGGGCTGTGATTGGCAAGGACTCGTAAGAAATCGGATTCATAAAGAACGGAACGTATCTACTGTGTTATAGGGGGGTCGACTGAATTCTTAATATAATGTTATACTATATCGCCCAGAAAATTATTTTTCGCCTCCTAAAATATAAATTGTTACTAATCGCCCCCAACAAGGAAAAACTCCCACATGGGGGCGATATCGCCTCCGTTGAGAAACACTGGTTTAACCGAATTGAAACGAGTTTTCCCCATGCTAAGGATGTCAGCCTAGTGCAGTTCAGCCACAGTCCGCTACAGTTAACCTTTATTATCAGTTAGAAATAAAGGGGATCCATAATACCACCTTTTCCTCTCCTATTATAAACTGCAACCAGACATTCAATGTTTACTTACAACGTGATTTAAAATTCGATTCCTAAATTGAATTTTGAATAAAATTAATAATATATTTAAGCAATTCATAAAGATTTAATACGTTAAAATAATTAAAACTTAACATATACAGAACCAACCTCTTGGTATTTTACAATAAAATTTTTTAAAACAGTCCAAACTTTGTTGATTTGTTGAAAAATTGCAATGTAGACAATCGTTTTTTTTATTTTTTTTAAATAATAATATACTGTATTTAACATATGACCACATGAAAGTGAAAGTTAGCAGGGCCGTGCGGTAGATTTTCTCAGTATGATGCAAGTCTTCGAAATGCCGCCTCCTAAATGCCTCTTATGCCACCCCTTAAATGCTGCTTATGCCGCCCCATTACGGTGCCGCCTGATGCGGCCGCATCTCTGCATCATAGCACGGCACGGCCCTGAAAGTTAGATCCAGTGCAGGTTTCAGCTAGATGTAGACCTCGTGTATAAAGTCGATCATTAGTATTTATCTTATGCTAATTACACGTATTCTTTATAACCTTGTCTTTTTCGCTATTATTAAACGTTTCTATACAATAAAACAATCCCAAAATTTTTTATTGTAGCAGTTACACAAATAATAATTGAAAGATTTATCAGTGAGATATCATTGTGAATAATTATAAGTGTACTTGGAAATAAAAACGGTGCGTGTAAAAAAAGCGTAATCAAACGAAGAAATCGACAGAAACCTTTGGTTACTGATCTGGCATACAAGATCAGTGTCATAACTAGGCAGGTGCAGCGGGTACACAGGCACAAAGCCCAGGACGAAGGAAGCTTTGAAATGGGATATCAAAAAAATTATCAGTATTACATTTTTAACAATCGTTAAATTTTCTGTAAAGATTTTGGTTAAAGTTAAAAAATAACAAATCAAATTTGTTTTTTCTATATTTTTTCCAAAAAAAAAAAAAAAAAGCCAAAAGTAAAACATTGCACAGGGCATATGTAAAGCTAGTTAAGGTACTGATAAAAATGTCTCGATTTAGACTACTTCGGGTAACCAAGTTTAAAGGTATAGACTGTAGATAGTAAGGCTAAGACTCCACTACCGTAAAAATGGCGTAAAAATCCCTCGCCGTAAAAGCTTTTAATCACGTGACCTATTTGCGTTTGCGCTCGGATTACGGTGGAGGTCCGGCTAGCGTAAAGTTTTTACGGCGACGGTGCTGCTCCAAGTGTCGAAAGTAACTACTTCTTCGCACGTGAATTGGTAGAAATAAAAGACGGTTATACACGTGATAAATCGACATAAAGACAATGAGTATATTCTACGAGTATTTTCTGTACTATAATTACAAATGTAGTAAAAATAATATCTTTGCTTTCATATACTAACTTTTATTATCGTATCATTAAGATAATATACAGCAATTATAAGCTTAGCTTTTTTATTATATACTCCTCTAAATTGAAGGATTTCCTTTCGTATCCATTATTATAATCGGGTTACCTCTTGTCGTAGATACACGAATACTTTCGGATGTTTTCGATAAATTTTTCGGTGACTATTCTAGAGTAGCCACGAGGGAATGTACACAAAAGCTCGTTTTCCGCCATTTTAGCTCCGTGTCGCGATGACGTATTACACTGACTTCTGATTGGTTGAAGGTAAGGCGCTAGATTACCCAGGTATGCTCATACGCTTCCGTCACGTGTGCAGCCATATTGGTCCTTTTGACGTCATATTCCAAGATTTTTAAATTTAGCTGTATTTTATAACTAGGTGCACTAAATTTTGGCAAAGTTTATCATTTCGACCTTGCAAAATCAGTTGAATTTATGATTATTTTCGTGTCTCTTCTATTGAACTTCTACGAGAGTCGTCTGCTTTCTAAGGACCAACATGGCGGATGAGCATACCTGGGTTATCTAGCGCCTTAGT
>NW_019386233.1:35391-65675 GCF_000671375.1 Centruroides sculpturatus | reverse complement strand
TAGATATTAATAATAAATAAATTACAGATTTTTAGTTATTTTAAATTTTTTTTTAAAATTTTATTTGTGTGAAATTTATTTATATATTTTATTTTAATATGTTTTTATTGTAAAGTATTATTAAATTGAAATTTTTATATTATTACAGAAAGTTTTAAAATTATAACGGTTAGGGAAATTTTTCTTTGTCCTTTTAAAAACGTGGGATTTAAACGTGTCCGGTCAAACTAGTTGTGACGTATGGGAAGTTGTCGAACATGACACCAATCCAAAGTCACGTGACTCTGGAGTGGTATCGTGTTTCGTGTTTCGTTTTCATTATTATAAATAATAATTTCACTTATTTTTTATATTTTTTCATAAATGTTTCAATGATTTTTCTTAAAGAAAACTCGAATAATAAATTCTGTCATTTCCCGTTATAATTATGTGTGTGTATATTACATATGCGTACACATTACATCCCATATGACATTATTATAATTTATCTAATCTTTAATGAATTAGAATAAATGACTTTACTCGTCATTAATTTCTTCTAGAAAATTTTCATTAGTTTAAATGGCAATCAACAGAATAGCATAACTTTTATAAACCATAGAACTGATATTATTATAATATATTTAATACATANTAAATTTTCTGTAAAGATTTTGGTTAAAGTTAAAAAATAACAAATCAAATTTGTTTTTTCTATATTTTTTCCAAAAAAAAAAAAAAAAAGCCAAAAGTAAAACATTGCACAGGGCATATGTAAAGCTAGTTAAGGTACTGATAAAAATGTCTCGATTTAGACTACTTCGGGTAACCAAGTTTAAAGGTATAGACTGTAGATAGTAAGGCTAAGACTCCACTACCGTAAAAATGGCGTAAAAATCCCTCGCCGTAAAAGCTTTTAATCACGTGACCTATTTGCGTTTGCGCTCGGATTACGGTGGAGGTCCGGCTAGCGTAAAGTTTTTACGGCGACGGTGCTGCTCCAAGTGTCGAAAGTAACTACTTCTTCGCACGTGAATTGGTAGAAATAAAAGACGGTTATACACGTGATAAATCGACATAAAGACAATGAGTATATTCTACGAGTATTTTCTGTACTATAATTACAAATGTAGTAAAAATAATATCTTTGCTTTCATATACTAACTTTTATTATCGTATCATTAAGATAATATACAGCAATTATAAGCTTAGCTTTTTTATTATATACTCCTCTAAATTGAAGGATTTCCTTTCGTATCCATTATTATAATCGGGTTACCTCTTGTCGTAGATACACGAATACTTTCGGATGTTTTCGATAAATTTTTCGGTGACTATTCTAGAGTAGCCACGAGGGAATGTACACAAAAGCTCGTTTTCTGCCATTTTAGCTCCGTGTCGCGATGACGTATTACACTGACTTCTGATTGGTTGAAGGTAAGGCGCTAGATTACCCAGGTATGCTCATACGCTTCCGTCACGTGTGCAGCCATATTGGTCCTTTTGACGTCATATTCCAAGATTTTTAAATTTAGCTGTATTTTATAACTAGGTGCACTAAATTTTGGCAAAGTTTATCATTTCGACCTTGCAAAATCAGTTGAATTTATGATTATTTTCGTGTCTCTTCTATTGAACTTCTACGAGAGTCGTCTGCTTTCTAAGGACCAACATGGCGGATGAGCATACCTGGGTTATCTAGCGCCTTAGTTGAAGGTACCGTTTTACGGTCGTAAAAGCGAGTTGAACATAGCTCAACTCGCTTTTACGCTGGTTTTACGGCCTGCTCAAGCGTAAGATATTAGGGTAACGTGGTTAAAAGCTTTTACGGCGAGGGGTTTTTACGCCGTTTTTACGGTAGTGGAGTCTTAGCCTAAGAAAGGAAATGTACTAGATGTGATAAATTGTGAAATGCCTAATCCTTCAAAAAAAGAATCGAAAATGAGTGTACTATACGTCAGAAATGAATAGAAACACATGAACTTATCTTTCCCGACTTCTTAACTGGTCCATTGACAGGTGATTGAACACATCTTCGATGTTTACGTAGATATTCTCCCATAAAACACATCTGTGCATTGAACATAATTAGAAATGTAGCGTTTTTTAAAACTCGTAATAATTTTCTTGCAAATATAGTCAATGCATATACAATTGACTGTATTTGCCAAGGAAAAAAGTTAACTGCCAAATGTAGAAACCGGCTAATGTCAGTGTCGATATTAACCCTTACGTTTTCAGGTAGCGGCCAGGTAGTTGCTATACAACTTGACAGTAGAACTCATAGCAGGTTGAAGGTCATTTGGGTCAATATACTTATATAATTTTAAAAATTTGTACTATTGATTTTAATTAATTCTCTATTCTTGGGCAAAGACCATCATTATAATTTTAAAATTTTGCATATATAAATGAATTGGCGATAAGAAAATTAGGATTTCTAATAATATTGTGGACTCATGTCTGGCAATTACGAATGCAGACACGCAATACGTGACAAAAGTTAATATCGAGTAAAGTAGTACAAGGCATGCTTCAGACGGGCGGGCACCACTTCGTGATTATGTAATTGTGGATCGTTACAGATACACACGCATTGAATGCTATCATCAATTGGATTATTTAAAGACCTGTGTTTCTGTCGAAAGTAAATTGATATTCTAGCCAGTTAATATTTTAAACGCGATTTCAGATACGACAGGGCCAAAGTTAAATGTACATAATATTTATTTATAAAAATACGTTCTTTTAAATTGTAGTTAATATTACTTTGTACTAAATCCGTTAAATGCATACTTAATTACTGAATTAATAGAAAATATTCTTTCTAAATGTCTACAATTTAATAATAATAAAATGTTTTACAAATATGTTTAGTATAAACAATTTATCAATATGGATTATCTGTGTATATCTTGGGTGCAAAGTAAGGGCAAAGACTACATCGATAAATGCGACTTGTATGAAGTAGGAAAAGCTATATATATATATATATAGGAAAATTGAATGTGTGATAATTTTGTCAAAAGCCTGGGATTAAATGATATCCGTAGGGCCAGTGAACTTACATGTAATAAAGATGGTGAAGTCTCGCCTCTCATCACCTGATAAACCACTATCCAGGCAATAGAATCGAGCGAGGACGGGGTCGGACGTATATACAACCATAAGTGGGCTCCTGTCACGTGCGAGTTGATCACGTTAGCCGAGAACTTAAAGTACTGATAGCGATAGTNTACCTGTGTAAAATTTATTTATATATTTTATTTTAATATGCTTTTATTGTAAAGTATTATTAAATTGAAATTTTTATTTTATTACAGAAAGTTTTAAAATTATAACGGTTAGGGAAATTTTTCTTTGTCCTTTTAAAAACGTGGGATTTAAACGTGTCCGGTCAAACTAGTTGTGACGTATGGGAAGTTGTCGAACATGACACCAATCCAAATTCACGTGACTCTGGAGTGGTATCGTGTTTCGTGTTTCGTTTTCATTATTATAAATAATAATTTCACTTATTTTTTATATTTTCTCATAAATGTTTCAATGATTTTTCTTAAAGAAAACTCGAATAATAAATTCTGTCATTTCCCGTTATAATTATGTGTGTGTATATTACATATGCGTACACATTACATCCCATATGACATTATTATAATTTATCTAATCTTTAATGAATTAGAATAAATGACTTTACTCGTCATTAATTTCTTCTAGAAAATTTTCATTAGTTTAAATGGCAATCAACAGAATAGCATAACTTTTATAAACCATAGAACTGATATTATTATAATATATTTAATACATAATAATTGAATGAATAACTTTAATGTTCTCGACAAAGTTTATTGTTCCATTACAACTTTATATTCATTTGTGTTTAGAATTTTTCTTATACTTAAAACGATTATTTTCTATAATTTTCTGTCGTATTTATATTATGAAATTTTCACTTCATTTTTTAATATTCTCTTAATTTAACGCTCGTTCTACAAATATTAATACTCGGTTTTTTCTTTTGCTTGCAGGATGGATAATTTCAAAGCTTTAGAGAAATGGAATACCTCTGGAGGAGACAGTCCAGAGGAAAGCACCTCGACATCGGAATCGTCTTCCTCTTCAATTTGAGTGATTCGCGTGCGTCCGAAAGAAGTGACAGAGGGTGCGAAGGAGAAATCTGGTGAACCCGACAAGAAACGGGTGATTGTCATCATTCCCGATGAGAGCACGTCGTCTGTCATCGATTATCTGGAACAGAGATATCCAGAAGTTACAGAATGGTCAGTGCAGAGACAGGCACGCGAGGAAGGACTGGAAGAGGAGTGTAAATCGATTCTGAAAAGGGGGAAAAAGAAGTCTTGGTGGAAGAAGATCTTCTTCTTCTGGAAGAAATAAATCAGCAAGGTCTTCTCATCGGATGCGACTTCCCCCCGATTGTGACTTTTTTTACCCGGATATGGACTTTTACCTGGCTATGAGCTAATGACCGGACGCGATTTCATTCATCGGATATGACTTTTAATGGGAGTTTGGAGTCTTCCCTTTCCTGCTGACGGTTCTTGGAATGATACATGTCCTTCGTCATCGCTTACGAGGAACGTGTTTTTCCACTTCAGTTAATTAAAGTCGACGGTGACAACTTAGCACCGTCTTCGGTCGTTTGAAATTTCTCAACTGAGGATGAAATTCTGACCGGAAAATAATGGATTTTCGCCAGCAACGTGCGTGTCAACACTGGACACCCGAATAAAAACAAAAGGGAAATATCGCAGTTAGCATATGTCTAAGCCACAATTATAATTATGTCGAACAATNTATAATTATGTTGAACAATTAAATGTGTATACAAACTTTTCTATATATATAAAAATGAATGTATGTGCGTGTGTGTGTGTGTGTGTCCTTCATGCATTACCACACCGTTTATCCGATTGCCATGAAACTTTGGAAAGTTTTTTAATACACTCCCGCGAAGTACATTTATCCTACGATAAATGTACTTCGCGTTTACATGAGCATTTACATGAGCACGCGTTTACATGAGCATTCGAGCACTGTGTTCGATCCATTTCAAATTGTGAAAACCATTTCCCCCCTCCAAAAATATCTCTATATATGCATTTATTATTTACGATATTTGTAATAATTTTTGTTTAATCACTTTATTTTAACTTTTTTTTGCTAATTATGTATTCGCTCGAACTTCGTTAAAACCTTAACTGTATCCCGAACAACAACCGAAGTTGTAGGAGGAAATTCGCCTATTTTACCGATCTAGGATCCCCCTTTTTCAAATTTTAATATCGACTCAAAATAATTTAAAAAGACAAATTACAATAAAACGGTTTATTATCCAACTATCAGAAATTTCACAACACGCCAAGGAAGAGAGAAAGGAGCAATTAAATAATCAAAATTATAAAGGATTTTAAAAAACGTATAAAAAGGAGGAATATCGCACTTTTAACAATCTCTGTGAGTATGTGGGCTAAATTTAAAGAATCCGTGCTTCTCACATGTACAGTACAACTGCATGTGACCTGTTCACGCGTCGGAAAACCTGATTTATTCGTGTACGCATCAGATGGAAAAACAAAAAATATCGTGTATCCACAAACACTCCAATAAATAAATAGAATTGAAACGACACTTTGAAATGTTTTCCCGATAAAAATGAATAATAATAATAAGTTTCAATAAAAATTATAAAATGTAAATTGAATTTTATCATAACGAGTTTGCTTGAATTTCCTTCTGAGATCGCAGCAATGCTCGACGGGTAAGCTAGTACTTAATAAAACTTTTAAACTTTATATTAATTCACTACGTGTATCAGTTTAAATATTATATCCGCACGTTTTATTTTTGGACTAATTTATAATTAAAGTTGAAATAATTAATTGTTAGAAAATTAAACCGAAAGTCAAAGCAGAAGAAAACGTACACGATTCATAACGAAAGAAAAATATAAAAATAAAAGAAGTAAAAGTAATTTTAAAAACTTGTAAATTTGTATCGATAAAAAAGCACGAAATGTGTCTCCGCGAGTACTTTGTTAACAATAATTCTCTAACTTAATATCAACTTAATAGCTGAAAAGTTCTCAATAAATGAAATTATAAAGACACCCGTCTTTGTAATTTTACTTTTTGAGGTTATTTCTGGTGTACTGTGCCATCTTCTGTCACTGTGTAATGTACTGTACCGTACAATGTAGAATACAGCCGAATAGAGAATAAGGTTAAAAATTGCAGCAGATTTTTTTACATGTGTTTAGAGCAAATGAGAGTTCGAATGAAATTTAACTAATTCAAATGCGCGTCATCCTATAAAAAGTAAACATAGGTAAATTCGAGTTTTTACTTGTTTACGCTAAACTACTTGTTAGGACTAGGATCGGAATAAAATTAAAGCTTAACCGCACGGCCATCTCGCCGTCTACCCATGATGGNTCCCGATGAAAACACCTCGTCTGTCATCGATTATCTGGAACAGAGATATCCAGAAGTTACAGAATGGTCAGTGCAGAGACAGGCACGCGAGGAAGGACTGGAAGAGGAGTGTAAATCGATTCTGAAAAGGGGGAAAAAGAAGTCTTGGTGGAAGAAGATCTTCTTCTTCTGGAAGAAATAAATCAGCAAGGTCTTCTCATCGGATGCGACTTCCCCCCGATTGTGACTTTTTTTACCCGGATATGGACTTTTACCTGGCTATGAGCTAATGACCGGACGCGATTTCATTCATCGGATATGACTTTTAATGGCAGTTTGGAGTCTTCCCTTTCCTGCTGACGGTTCTTGGAATGATACATGTCCTTCGTCATCGCTTACGAGGGACGTGTTTTTTCACTTCAGTTAATTAAAGTCGACGGTGACAACTTAGCACCGTCTTCGGTCGTTTGAAATTTCTCAACTGAGGATGAAATTCTGACCGGAAAATAATGGATTTTCGCCAGCAACGTGCGTGCCATCACTGGACACCCGAATAAAAACAAAAGGGAAATATCTCAGTTAGCATATGGCTAAGCCAAAATTATAATTATGTTGAACAATTAAATGTGTATACAAACTTTTCTATATATATAAAAATGAATGTATGTGCGTGTGTGTGTGTGTGTGTCCTTCATGCATTACCACACCGTTTATCCGATTGCCGTGAAACTTTGGAAAGTTTTTTAATACACTCCCGCGAAGTACATTTATCCTACGATAAATGTACTTCGCGTTTACATGAGCATTTACATGAGCACGCGTTTACATGAGCATTCGAGCACTGTGTTCGATCCATTTCAAATTGTGAAAACCATTTCCCCCCTCCAAAAATATCTCTATATATGCATTTATTATTTACGATATTTGTAATAATTTTTGTTTAATCACTTTATTTTAACTTTTTTTTGCTAATTATGTATTCGCTCGAACTTCGTTAAAACCTTAACTGTATCCCGAACAACAACCGAAGTTGTAGGAGGAAATTCGCCTATTTTACCGATCTAGGATCCCCCTTTTTCAAATTTTAATATCGACTCAAAATAATTTAAAAAGACAAATTACAATAAAACGGTTTATTATCCAACTATCAGAAATTTCACAACACGCCAAGGAAGAGAGAAAGGAGCAATTAAATAATCAAAATTATAAAGGATTTTAAAAAACGTATAAAAAGGAGGAATATCGCACTTTTAACAATCTCTGTGAGTATGTGGGCTAAATTTAAAGAATCCGTGCTTCTCACATGTACAGTACAACTGCATGTGACCTGTTCACGCGTCGGAAAACCTGATTTATTCGTGTACGCATCAGATGGAAAAACAAAAAATATCGTGTATCCACAAGCACTCCAATAAATAAATAGAATTGAAACGACACTTTGAAATGTTTTCCCGATAAAAATGAATAATAATAATAAGTTTCAATAAAAATTATAAAATGTAAATTGAATTTTATCATAACGAGTTTGCTTGAATTTCCTTCTGAGATCGCAGCAATGCTCGACGGGTAAGCTAGTACTTAATAAAACTTTTAAACTTTATATTAATTCACTACGTGTATCAGTTTAAATATTATATCCGCACGTTTTATTTTTGGACTAATTTATAATTAAAGTTGAAATAATTAATTGTTAGAAAATTAAACCGAAAGTCAAAGCAGAAGAAAACGTACACGATTCATAACGAAAGAAAAATATAAAAATAAAAGAAGTAAAAGTAATTTTAAAAACTTGTAAATTTGTATCGATAAAAAAGCACGAAATGTGTCTCCGCGAGTACTTTGTTAACAATAATTCTCTAACTTAATATCAACTTAATAGCTGAAAAGTTCTCAATAAATGAAATTATAAAGACACCCGTCTTTGTAATTTTACTTTTTGAGGTTATTTCTGGTGTACTGTGCCATCTTCTGTCACTGTGTAATGTACTGTACCGTACAATGTAGAATACAGCCGAATAGAGAATAAGGTTAAAAATTGCAGCAGATTTTTTTACATGTGTTTAGAGCAAATGAGAGTTCGAATGAAATTTAACTAATTCAAATGCGCGTCATCCTATAAAAAGTAAACGTAGGTAAATTCGAGTTTTTACTTGTTTACGCTAAACTACTTGTTAGGACTAGGATCGGAATAAAATTAAAGCTTAACCGCACGGCCATCTCGCCGTCTACCCATGATGGGCTTTAAAAAGGCCATCTAAGTCACTACAGGATGGAGAGAGTAAAATAAAGAAGAAAGCTTTTTTGACGTAATTTTATTCAATATTTATTAATGATTACATTTGAATCGTGTATTCCAAGAAAGATCCAACTCCACAAGTTTCTTTTTGGAAAATAAAACTTTTTACATTTTAGAATTAGACTAATTACTTAAACATTTTAAAAAATATACATTTTCATATTTATGATCGACGTATACATGTATAACAAACTCATTTTTAAAAGCAGGAAAAAAAATACCTGATAATGGAAAGTTTGGGCTTGTTTTGGAATCTGACACTAACGAATAAGTTCAAAATAGATACAAATAATGCACTGATCAAAACAATTAGCGGAGCACGTGACTGCGCTAATCGAGGAGTGACAAAGAATTGTCCACCTCTTATCCCACATCACACAAATGTGCAGCAGTTTTGGATCATACAACCCACTAAAGTCAGCACAATACCCTGTAATTACTGGCAATTTAACCTAGCTGCAAAGTATGTCTTAAAATTAATAAGTGTTTTCCGTTGCTTGATTAATTATTATTTATCTTATCATTATGGGTACGTTTGTAAAGTCGAACGAGTTAAACGAGAATAACGTCACCGTTATTCTTAATTCGTTAGACTTTTCGAACGATTCGTTTATAACTAAATGGCTGTTTCTAAAATCGAAGATAGCCTATTAATGTTGCTAGTGCAGTCTTATCCCAAATATTTTTCTTAGATTGCTTCGGGTGGACAGTTATTTCTATCATCTCACCTTTTAATTCACAGTTTAAACACTCGAGAAGATTTAGAAACATCGATATCGTCGGCCGCCATTTTCTTTAACGAAGTGAACTAACCCTTTCCTTCGTGAACTTCGTTAGAGTTTCGTTCGAAACGTCATCACAGCAGAACATGCCCACTGAGCGAGACTACTACTTTTAGAACGATTCGTTACTAACGCGTTTAACTCGTGCGACTTTACGAACGTACCCTATGTGAGTATCTTTATTGTAAATATATTGAATATATAAAATTTCCTAAATTTTCTTTATTCGGTTTAATTATGTTTTCATAATCGGAATGATTATTCTAAACTTTTTTATATCTAAAAAAATTTTACACAATAATTTTAATCCTATACAGTATACCAGTGTTTTCCAACTTGTATCGTACAAACTCTTTGGAGCTTCTATAAACGTTGCGGCTTACCAGTCTAAAGACCGATCCTTTTTATGCATTTATTCAAATAGTATTTTTATTTCTATAGAATATTTGTAAAATTATGAGTTTTTGTTTTCGTAAGTTTAACCTATTATCAAAATTTTTACAAATCAACCGTAATATATTTTAAATTTTAAACATTTTTGTTTTAAAAATTACATTGCTTGTTAAATTTGTTAAATTCAAAGTGTGTCGCTAATCCAAAAAGGTTGGGAAACACTGCAATATACTGAAGAATGAATCGTTGAGTCGTAATGCATTTGTATGTATTCGATTAAATATCATATAAAATCCAGTTTTGGTGATGTTCTTTGTGTATTGCCTGAATCTTGTTATTTTGGTTTTTGCAGAAACTTCTACTATTCTTCAATTATAAAAATTAATACTTATCATTTTAGAAACAGTCACGTAAAATTGATGGCGCGCAAAGACGAATGTGTTGTTTCGTACAATCGAATACGTCACATGTACAAATTTCCAAACAGATGAATATATGTACTGTACCAAACCTAACTTTTATTCATATAAAATAAATTAGTTTACAAAATTTCTTTGCAAAAGAAAATAAATAAACTTATTTCAAATATATTTCTATATTAACACGTTTGTATTCTCTTGACTGTATGAATTGCTATTTTCGTCAGAATTGACGCAGCGATTTATTTCTGCCATCGTTTATTATCTTTCAATAATAAAAAGGCTAAAAAATAAATAATGATATAGTCATTATTATGTTTCTATATATTATAAAAACGAAAAATAATATACAAATTATTTTTAATACTAAAATAATTGATTAAAATAAATTAAATCAGATCATGTTAGTCTACTTCAACAATAAAAGGATACTTAATAAGCTTAATTTAGTATAGTAAATCAATTTCTTATCATAATTTTTATTAAAAACTATTTTAACATTTTAGTGATAAAAAATAATTTACAGGTTTAATTTAATTTATGTTTCATTAAATTAATACAGACATTAATTCAAATTCAAAATTGAATAATTATCTTACAAATGTCAAAATTTCTTTTTGCTCTTTCAGGTTCTTCATCATACGATTGTTCTTCATAATCCGGTTGTTCTTCATCATCAGATTGTTCTTTATCAACCGATTGTTCTTCTTCTCCTTAAAATTGTTAAAAATTTACATAAAATAAATTTTAATTTTAGTAAGAAATAATATACTTTGATCTGGTTTTTCATAAAGTATCATATATACAAGGTATGTTTAATTATTCTACATAATGTTAATTGATTGATACGAGCATCTCTGATAACGGATTCACTGCCGCTACGAAAAATTTAACACATTGTAAGCAATTACTATTCGTTAGTGCAGTATGTGGTCTCTTACAGGGGCGTAGCCACGGAGGGGCAGGGCGTAGCACTTGCCCCCTGGCTCATTTGATAGTCAAACGGTTCAATGTCTGGATGGTCTGTGGTAAGACTCGAAGATTATAGAATGTTCAAAATTCAAATTTAGCGAAAAAGTTCTAGTACCTTCTGTTCCCTATGTAAGTGCTGCAATCAGTTCGAATGACTCAGTTGAGTGAGTTCGCACATTTGAGCTTGTTCAGAACATACAACGAGCGAGGTGTATTTGAAACGTCATTGCGTCTTTGAGCAATACCGGATTTATTACGTCGTTTTAAATTAATAAGTGCTATATTTATTTCTATTGCATGTTGTAAGGGTTTTAATAAATCCGTTAACGTTTTTCGCGCGTTTATTTAATTTTTGGACGGCAATCCCGTAACAATAACAATCTAAAATGAATATTAGAAACTTTTTTTAGCACGAAAGGTATGTATCTATATTACTTTCATTTGAGTCGATGAGTCGCAAAGCAATCTAAAGCAACCTAAAATCTTCAGGAAATGTGAAGACTNTTTAACCTATTATCAAAATTTTTACAAATCAACCGTAATATATTTTAAATTTTAAACATTTTTGTTTTAAAAATTACATTGCTTGTTAAATTTGTTAAATTCAAAGTGTGTCGCTAATCCAAAAAGGTTGGGAAACACTGCAATATACTGAAGAATGAATCGTTGAGTCGTAATGCATTTGTATGTATTCGATTAAATATCATATAAAATCCAGTTTTGGTGATGTTCTTTGTGTATTGCCTGAATCTTGTTATTTTGGTTTTTGCAGAAACTTCTACTATTCTTCAATTATAAAAATTAATACTTATCATTTTAGAAACAGTCACGTAAAATTGATGGCGCGCAAAGACGAATGTGTTGTTTCGTACAATCGAATACGTCACATGTACAAATTTCCAAACAGATGAATATATGTACTGTACCAAACCTAACTTTTATTCATATAAAATAAATTAGTTTACAAAATTTCTTTGCAAAAGAAAATAAATAAACTTATTTCAAATATATTTCTATATTAACACGTTTGTATTCTCTTGACTGTATGAATTGCTATTTTCGTCAGAATTGACGCAGCGATTTATTTCTGCCATCGTTTATTATCTTTCAATAATAAAAAGGCTAAAAAATAAATAATGATATAGTCATTATTATGTTTCTATATATTATAATTTTCGTCAGAATCGATGCAGCGATTTATTTCTGCCCTCGTTTATTATCTTTCAATAATAAAAAAGCTAAAAAATAAATAATGATATAGTCATTATTATTACAGTAAATGTTTCTATATAATATAAAAACGAAAAATAATATACAAATTATTTTTAATACTAAAATAATTGATTAAAATAAATTAAATCAGATCATGTTAGTTCACTTCTACAATAAAAAGATACTTAATGAGCTTAATTTATTATATTAAATCAATTTCTTATCATAATTTTTATTAAAAATTATTTTAACATTTTAGTGATTAAAAATAATTTAATTAATTTATGTTTTATTTACTTTGAATACAAACATTAATTTATAATAATTCAAATTGAAAATTGAATAATTATCTTACAAATGTCAAAATTTCTTTTTGCTCTTTCAAGTTCTTCATCATTTGATTGTTCTTCTTAAAATTGTTAAATATTTATATAAAATAAATTTTAATTTTAGTAAGAAATAATATACTTTGATCTGGTTTTTCATAAAGTATCATATATATGTTTAATTATTCTAGATAATGTTAATTGATTGATACGAGCATCTCTGATAACGGATTAACTGCCGCTACGAAAAATTTAACACATTGTAAGCAATTACTATTCGTTAGTACAGTATGTGGTCTCTTACAGGGGCGTAGCCACGGTTGGGCAGGGTGTGGCACTTGCCCCCTGGCTTATTTGATAGTCAAACGGTTCAAAGTCTGGCCNCAGGAGGCAGATTTCTTTGAAGTCGGAATTAAAAAATTTTTGAGCGGTATGAGAAATGTTTGAACAAAAATGGAAATTATGTAGAAAAGTCGATAAAAGTATTTAGAATATGGGAAAAAAATACATTTTAATGATATTTACAGTATTTTTCTTCTTATTAAAAACGGACCTTATTTTAAAAATAGCCCTCGTATTAATACGAGGGCTATTTTTAAAATAAGGTCCGTTTTTAATAAGAAGAAAAATACTGTAAATATCATTAAAATGTATTTTTTTCCCATATTCTAAATACTTTTATCGACTTTTCTACATAATTTCCATTTTTGTTCAAACATTTCTCATACCGCTCAAAAATTTTTTAATTCCGACTTCAAAGAAATCTGCCTCCTGCCGCCGGAAGACATTAGGCCGCTTGTCTTGTATGGCACGACGGAGTTTTCTGAAGGTCACAATAAACATCAGAATTGATTGTTGTACCTCTTGGCATAAAATCCACTAACAATGTCCTTTCCTGTCCCAAAAAACAGTTACCATGATCTTTCGTGCTGAAACCGAATAACAGATCGTATCTTACAGTCAGCTGGTGACTCAGTTTTCTTAAACATTATGAACTTCTACAGTTTAGCACACAGACAGGCGATACGGCTGCAAATGGCATCTAAACACCCGCAAAGCATGCTGAAAGCAGATGCTCATGCATACCGCTGCACTCGCGCGTCATTTTCACTCTCATTCACAAACGGACCTTATTTTAAAAATAGCCCTCTTATAATAGTGATTTTGATGTTGTCTTTATTATTGAAATTTTAAGAAAATTCATACAATACTATTAAGGAAATAATAACAAGTATATCACACTCCAATAATTTTAAATAACGATTGAAAATTGTAATTAGCTACTTTTGCAGCAGTTTTGCATAATTAGATGGTTTTGAAATGGTTGATTTTGCAACTAGCAAAAGTAGCTAGTTGCAAATAATAAAACAAATTTGTACAAATTATAGAAGGTTTTTTAAGGTTGAAATTGCTAGTGTATAGAGTCCGTTCAAAAGCTTAAATTCTTAGTTCTTTTAATTTTTTTGAAAAAGTGTAGTAGTAGTAGTTATTTATTTTCTTTTAGGAAGACAGAAGAGGAAGCAACCAGTTAAAAGATAGCGAACGTGATAGCGGCAGAGAAGAGAAATCAAAGCAGAATGTTGGCGCTTGCACAACTGCACCTACACCTGCACTTATTGCTGTTTTAAGTGTATCGAGTGGATCCTCGCTACATTACATTTTTACATCTTACTTTTTAATATAAGGTAGCCAATAACATCGTTATACCTCATATTAAAAAATTTTCGTGTGTCCAGCTCTTAGAGATTAGTTTCGCTATTAAATTCAACTCTATGTTTAAATCGATATTAAACATGCCATTCGAAAATTCTATAAATTATTATTAACAATGAGAATACGGGTGAGGGTCTAACCCTCAAGTCGTCGGATCGGTAGGATTCGCTCACTCCGTCAGTGGATGAATTTAAGGGCCTTAGCGTTTTAGCGGAGAGAGCCGTGGTAAGCTGGGATGTCCGTATAAAAATCAAATGAATACGACAGGTTAACAAATAACAAGAGTTTTATGTATATAAGAATTAGCTACATGAAGAAATAATCTATTGCTAAATCGAACGTCACTTATGTACTGTACTGTACATCTCTAAATACCGAGAGAGAGTTTACAACGAATATAAGTAGAATACCTCTATGCAATGTCTCCAGATCCGGGTTATACGAAAGTCGGAAAGACGATCGTGGATCTTCACAGCAGTGAGATGAGTTGTTCATGAGAATGGCGGGACGGGAGTCTGGGGGTCACCTGCAGTTATGGTGGAATCCCTCTTCTCGGGAAATGTCCGCGCCGAGATTGCGAGTCTTCCATTTTTATTCTAAATTCCCCTCCAATAGGAGTTTAGGATTTGTATCATCTAGTGGGATATTTGTCCTGACACATACGGACAGATGTTGGTCGAAGATGTGCGATAACATCTCGCCACGGGAAATCGTCATTCGAGAAAGGAAGTTTGATTTCCCTTTTGTTACAAAATTTATAATAATGCGTCGTTTTTAATATTAATTTAAGTTTGAAAATTTTTCTTACTAAAATAAACTTATTTTGTCTCCAGATTCTCATATTAACCATTAAATTTCTGATTCGATCATCTTATTCATTTGTGTCATAAAACATTAAGCCAATTCACTCAGTTATACATTTTAATCATTTGAGTGAATTCGCCTTTCTTTACTGTATTCTAATAATATTAAACATTTTCTTACCTGATTCATTGTTATCGTCAATAGTAGACTGAAATTTCGAACTTTCTTCTTTTATTTCACCAGCTTCCGGAAATGTCTGTACATTAGGATCATAAGGGCGTGGATCATTAATAACAATATTTATCTCGTTCTGCCGAGAATCTTTTCTTATTGAATGCGGGCTTACTGAGTGAGTGACTTTGGGTGGACGAGTGGTTTTGGGTCGAGTTGTTTTGGGTAGACGAGTGATTTTGGGTGGACGAGGACGATTTTTTCCTGCCAAAACCAGATAATATAATATAAAACTTTATATCTGCAAAATTCTATATTTCTCTATATATAAAACAGATACTTTATAAGCAATACAAAACTACATAAAAATACAATGAAATTATAGAATAAACTATGAATTCTACAATAGAGAGGTTGGGGCCGACGTTTTCAACGCGAAAACGTGTACTTCGGACGTTCAGTGCCTTCCTGTGAGTATAGATGTTCGACAATGGTGTTTGGATAGTCAGTGGAATCATGCTCGACATTCCAAACACCATTTTCAAACTTCTATACTCACAGGAAGGCAGCGCTGAACGTCCGACGTACACGTTTTCGAGTTGAAAACGTCGGCCGCAACCTCTCTAATAATTCAAAAACTGAAGTTATACCAAAGATAATTACTGTATTCGTTTTTAGCATAAGCGAAACAATTTACAATTTTTATATAATATCCAACGACTGTTTATGGTTTCATTTATTGCCTTTCTTTCTAAACGGATGGCAATATTTCATAATGCATTGTAATATTTATTATTTATGATTATTTTTTATTATATTACTGTAGAGCGTCGTTTATCCGAAAGTCGGTTATCCGAAAAAATTCCAGTCGGCAAAATTAAATTTTCACCAGTGCTGTGGCGCTGCAATCTTTGGCTATGTCTTGGGCTACTCAAATATTTTACGTTTTTGATACTAAATTAACTTCTGAAGTATAATTTTTTATTGTTTTTATATTTTTCAATATATTTATTTTGTTTCTACAAAATAAAACAATAATTTTTTATTTATTTATTACAATAGTCCTCGTTAGGCTTAACAACGACGAAAATTCAACGCGAAGCGACACGCAACGGAAAAAGATTTCAACACGGAAAAGGTTATTTTTTCGTACATAATCGGTTATCCGAAAAACAAGTTATCCGAATGACCCCAGTCCCCAATTGATTCGGATAAACGACGCTCTACTGTATTATTATTAATATTAACTCGTTCGTTTAGATCGAATCGCTTCCATGCTACAGAGAACAATAGACCAAGAACAACTCTAATCCGGTCAATATGACTGCTTTTAAAGCAACAGATTTTCGGGTGTCACCTGCACTACCCCTTTATTCTCTTATTTCATAAAATATGGCTGGGTTACTAGATTGCGAGATTGAACCACAAGTAGAAGATTGAGATATTGGTAGGACTCTAGGCTCTAGATTCTACTCTTGAGCAACTTACTACTTCTTGGGCCACTTTAAAAATAATTTAGGCAACATTTCGAAGAATTCAGCTTTACTTTTTATAAAACCTATCTGCCACCTGTGAAGATCTCATCGGACATGTCCTGTTTATCTGCAGTTTATTTATACTATTATTAACTAACGAAAACAGAGTTCTGTATAAGTAACCGCATTCTGTTTGCTTAATAAATTACTTCAGTTACATGGCATTTGGCATATTGTACAGAAATATGTAAATCTCGGATAATTCGAAATCGCGAATATTTCGTCCCCTGAATTTCGAACTAACGAGGATTTCCTTATCTAACTGGAACTGCAGCGCTCTGTTGCAGCAGCTCCAGTTAGATACTATAGCTCCTTAGATATAGCTCCATCACTCTGTTCTGGAAGAAAGTTTGTTTTCACATTGAACTTGACGTTGGAAAAGAAGGCAAAGATAAATCTATATACAGTATAAAATTGCTTGTCCTGACTGAATGACACTGATTCATCATCGCCCAGAGCAAACCGCTGAACCTAAAGAGGTGACATTTGGTACACAGTTAGGGTACGTCATGAAAACGCACACTAAGAAGGGATTTTTCGAAATTCCCCAGTGGGGGAAGAGGGAGAGCATTAAGTTTTGACCGAAAAAACGGCTCCTACTGTACTATTTTACATGCGATTTTATGTTACGTTTAGTCTTCATTAAGTACTTAAGTGTATTAAATTAATAACATTTCAGACATTGTTATAAATATTTTTATACATTTTGATTTTTTAACCAACTCGAACCTTTTATGGCTGTGAAATTTTTGATGCAGTTCCGTATCGAAAACTGTACCAAAAATGGTGGAAGCATAAATACCGTCACGATCCATTATATTGTCCCTGTCGGGTCAATACGAAAAGTGAAAAGAGTTCGATGAGAACAATGTATTAACTAGGGAAAGGGGATGGGAAAAATGCCTGACTGGGACAAATGGCCAGACTATTAACCACAATAGTACCACGTCATGCTTTACGGGGGACTATCTAGTTGTAAATAAAGTTGTTAATGGAATAGAATTTATAGACGATATTAAGCATTCAACGAAAACTATATAAATCTATGAAATAAGTGTAATATTAAAATTACCTTTGCTCCGTCTTAATCTTCCGATTTGAAATTAAAAATTAACTGAATTAAAACAAACTTTTTTATAATATAAACTATCTTGCATATATAAATACTTACTCTGAACACTGTATCAAACATATTATAAATAAAATGACTAACAAAGCACCGATTTTCATTTTAAGCGTAGGAAAATTATTGGCTATAGCAGATGAATTCAGAAGCTCAAGCGAAGATAAAATATAAAATAAAAATGTTTTGGGTGTTTGCGTTTTATATACACCATATTTATTCTAATAAACAGCGCAACCGCATAATAAACGAAATTATATTCAGCTCCCTCTAACAGAAAGCACGCTGTTTACAGAGGAAGATAGGCTTATTTTAGAGAAAAATTGCACATTCTATTTAGTGTTGTTACTCTTACAATCTGCGGCGTATCTACATAGGGACTAATAGGGGTCACCAAGAGTCATGGGCCCACAAAAATTGAATTATTATCATAAATTTTTAATACATTTTCACCTATCGTTCAGTAAAAAATAGTTAATATTAATAATGTTAATTTATTTTATTTTATTTAAAAATTTTGTTTGTTTATACATTTTTGTTAATAATATTCTTTTATTTCTTATGTATTTTATATACGATGTGAAGTTTGTTATTCAACACCATTTCATAAATAAATATATTTCAACTCTGATTTTGATGTTATTAAAAATGAATTTTAAACCAGTTTAAAGATTCTGAAACTAACAAAAAATAGGGTCCCATTGGACTTCAATAAGCTTTAGGCTCCGAAAAACCTAGATCCGACACTGCTTACACTATACTAAAATAAACAGTGAATGTGCTGAGTGTTCAAGTAATAATAAAGTTAAAAGATTTATTTCTTTAATAGTCGCCCTCAAATAATAATTGCATTCAATTATCAAAGTATAGAAATAATAGTCGATCTCTAATAGTAAGCATTTTTAAATAAACAGCACATTGAATACTTGAGATTATTAAAGTTATAGACAATTCTATTTATAAGAAAATTACGATATTTCAAAATCACTTTCAGATTATTGAAATGTATCCAGTGGCGAATCTACTAAGAAATTAATGAAGTTTAAGCTTCAGGGCTTATAAGCCCTAGGGACCTGAAACAACTTTCTTTTAATGGATGAATTTTTCAACAGAATCGATGCCGCTTTTTAAGTGTATGTTATTAAAATAAGACTATTTTGGTAATAGAATCATAAGACATTGGGTTGAAGCACCTTTAGTATATTCAATAATATCCATTTCATATGGCCTCAAAATAAATGTAGTCGTAAATTAAATACTGTATATTATAGAAATTAATAATAACTTTTTTTTCTTAAAGCGAAAAATCAATAATTGAATGTTAGAAAAGAATTTACCGATATTTTTCTATTTATTTGTTAAATATTATTTTATTGTCTGAAATGATAAAATAATACTGCAATGATATTTTATTTTTTTAAACGATTTATATTATTTAAAGGATTGTATCATTATACAGCAGACCCTCTATAACACTGTTGATAATTACGTGTTATATGAATTCCATGTTGTACGAGTCACTTAGATTTTAGAAATACGTGAGCCGTTCACAGCCCGGCACACGTATTTGTACGTATTTATACACGTATATATGTATAAAAATGCATATATACACAGTCTTGCATTTTTATTAGTGATGTTTTTCTAATTGTGGGGGTTAAAAAATCTGTCTAATGTCGATTGCTTTTTTCTTTTCTTCAGGATTTTTTTGAAGTAATTAATAGCATTGTAATTGTAGAGATCCCCAAGCCTATTAACCTTAACCTAGTTTGGATGCCATTCTAAGACCGTCGTTCTGACATTCTCCCACTTTTTCAAAAGATTTTTAATAAGCAGATATCGGCATTAATCCTCTTTTTCAGAAGAAAACATATCTTGCCGAGTTTCTTGGTGTTCTTCATTTAAGAGTTCTTGGCATTCTTCTGTCGTCAGATCCGTTTCAGGTTCTACTAAGAGCTCATCAATGTTCTTTATTTCTCAGATGTGATTTTTGTTGCTCTTTTAGCTACTCGAGTCTTCTTAATTATACTGTATCTTAGATAAGATTGAACTGCGGCCTACTGTAGACCTGTTCAAGCCATAGTGCCCAGCAACATCAGACATCTTCTGCCCCCTCTCTATCTTTGCTATTACACTCTCACATTTCGAAAATAAATTTAACGAGTGCCCGCCCAACACTCTCGGGAATACTATAAAACAATTGTTTCTCTCAGAAAAATAAAAGGCTAGAATTACAAGGGAGAGAAGAAGCAACGTAAAATAATGAATCCCGATTGGTCTTCTTTTATCTTCAGGCAACAATCCGAAACTTTTCGGAGCGTGGGAGACGTCGACAACGACACTCAACCCGGCATATACCCGGTATTACCCCGGTCATCTGCCCACTCTCTACGTTTGCTACTATACACTGACTTCCGAAAATAAAAACCGACCCAGAACTTAACGAGTGCCTTCCCGACATCCCGAGAATTCTCGTATAAAAGAATTGTTTCTGTCAGGAAAATTAAAGGCTGGAATTTCAAAGTTCAGAGGAATACTATCCGGTCTGTATATACCGGATTGTCGCCTGAAGACAAAGGAAAACCAATTGGTATTCATTATTTTACGTCGCTTCTTCTTCTGTTTGTTCTGTGAGGTGTTCGTTGTCCGAACATAAAAATATTTTTTCGAAAGTGTTCATTATCCGATTTGTTCGTTAACCGACCGATCACCCAATGTATAATGCCACATCTATTTTGTCTATTACGGAAATCTGACATTTAATTAAATTGAATAATATCAATACATGATCAATGATAATAACGGGTTATCCGAATTTCTCACGAATATCACGAAAGCTCGATTTCGATCTTTGTATTTTTCTTTAAGTCAATCATTGTGAAATTTGAAAAATTTGTATCGAAATTCTTATTAAATAATATCTCTAATTATTTTCTAAACACATGACCGTTGTCTTTTATTTAGTGTACGCAATAAATTTATAATTCTTCATTTTTTGAAATATAGTAGGCCAATACAAACCTCGCTAAGTCAATGTTAGTGCATGTGGTATCGGCATCTTGGAAAACAAACGTGAAATTCTTCTTTAGAATTTTCAATCTAATGAGTACAGTTTCGAGTTTATTATTTAGCCTAAGTACAAAAGAAAACAGTTTAATCACACTAAGAATTTTTTAAATGCACTAATCAGTTATTTAGACGAAAATAAATTTTGTTATAATGCTTAGTTACTGATCTCGTATCTGTCAGAAACATTTCATTATTTTTAAAAATTTGTAGTAAAATCTTGATAGCTGTTGAAATAACTGCAGTGCTTTACCTTGGGCTTGCTGATCTGAGGGGATCCCGGATTCGATTATAAAAATACTGATCTCGACACATTATATCTTATATTAAAATAGCTTTTTTAAATTTAATATCTGTACAAAATATACGAGTGATCTATTATTTTTTTTTTAAATTTCGTGTGTTTTTTCTGTTTTTAAATTCAAATGATATTGTTTTCAACAATTTTCATTAATTAAACAAAAATTATCCAAATATAATTCAAACATTAGAATCAAATTTCGAGATAACTTAAACGAAAATTAGATTCGTATTATTTTAAAAAATTTGCCATCGGATATTGTGTTTATTCGGATGCAATTTAATATAAAAAAGTTTAAAATAAAATTCATGTAATTAGAAATCTTGTGGAACTACATTATTTTAATCAAAACGTTTAGTTTTTAATTTCTTCTATGGATTCGAATAGCTTAGATTGTTATTAAATTTTTAATCAATTAAGCAGAAAAATGTAAAACTTTTCAGAAAACATGCAAGTCTTTCTCATGTGAAGTCTAGAATAAAATATGTTTATTCGGATGCAATTTAATATAAAAAAGTTTAAAATAAAATTCATGTAATTAGAAATCTTGTGGAACTACATTATTTTAATCAAAACGTTTAGTTTTTAATTTCTTCTATGGATTCGAATAGCTTAGATTGTTATTAAATTTTTAATCAATTAAGCAGAAAAATGTAAAACTTTTCAGAAAACATGCAAGTCTTTCTCATGTGAAGTCTAGAATAAAATATGTTTANCTACATTATTTTAATCAAAACGTTTAGTTTTTAATTTCTTCTATGGATTCGAATAGCTTAGATTGTTATTAAATTTTTAATCAATTAAGCAGAAAAATGTAAAACTTTTCAGAAAACATGCAAGTCTTTCTCATGTGAAGTCTAGAATAAAATATGTTTAGATAAGAAAACTTGCTTTGAGAAAGGTTTATAATCGACATAAGAGATCAATCAATTAACCATTGGTTTTCTGATTAATAAACAACAAGTTCTTGAGCGACATCTACTTCTGCATGCTTTTTTCTCTGTTCCACCAATGTTCTCATTCACTAGTTTCACGCAATTTCACACAAACTGAAATTATTATTTAAAAATAAAGTGAGTAACTTTTATTAGAATGAGTTGAATAGTTATTTAACTGTGAAACGAACATTATAAATCCAGCAACGATTTGCCTAACTTTCCCAGTGAAAAATATTTACATTCAAGAAACACGTTAGCATAGATTCAAATTTTGTATGGCGCCAATCGTTATGAGATTATTTTAAAAATATGATTTATATTAATTATAATAGATTTTTTTTAAAATTTCGAAACAAATACGTTTAGTTTTGGTAAACTAAAAATTTGTAATAGTAAAAAAATTTCGTAACTTGAGAGCTTTTTAGTTTGGCCTACATTCTCTTAATGTTTTTCCATCTAGTTGCACGATTTCCTGAAACATTCTAGAAATATTTTTCCTAATACACAAACCTCCCTGCATAATTTTAGAAACTTCCGACAAAAAAGTTATTAACCTTTAAATTGGGTAAAAAATCATGCTCCTTCACAAATAAACAGTAACATTTATATATACAGAAAAAACCCAACTTATTTTTATTTCTCGAAGTTTCAAGGTCTCTTCAGTCCAAAAATTTAAAAATAAAAAGCAAGCGAAATTTAAAAATAAAAATCAAGATACTGTCAGTAGTCAAACCAAGAGTATCAACGTACTCTTGGTTTGAGTACTGTCAGTATCTTGAGACATAGGAAATCACCTGCGGGAGATAAAATATTCCTGTTAATAACTCAGAAACCAAGACAGACCTTCGTAAGGTGATGCAATCTGCTATGTGTCATAGACAGATCTTCGAAAATCGGAAACCAAGCACTTTCTTGACAGTGATGTTTTGAAAACATAGAAAACGTATCACTGATTGAAAATTTATAATCAATATTCATATCGGTATCGCGACTTTTTATGAGTAGGAAATAATTTGCAATAAATTTAAATATTTTTAAATTAAAAAACATGCACATTTAATATTCAATAAACAGTTTAAATTTTTTTCGACAAAATTCATTTAATATTTAATGACTACATTACATTAAATTTTCGGTTTTCGGATTTGTATTTCGTATTTCTTAATCTGAAAAAATAACTGTTTAAATTAAAGAATATTTATTAGATATGACAAAATGTTTATAATTTTAAAATGTTTGCAGGTATAAAAATGCAGTATGGAAATCTATCAACTGGTAAAAGAGTAGATGTTGTTATTTAACCTTCTTAACGTAAACAAAATACACTTACAGAGTTTTAATAGTTACAAAATACTGGCTTTACTATATCAAAAATACTATTTCATCATCCTTAACGATACACTTTACAGTGGATGATTAGTAAACAGAAGACATATAAGCCCTTAAAACAACATTGTATGAAGTATCTTCATACAATGTTGTTTTAAGTATGAAATGTTGTAAGGGTTGTATGAAGTATCTTCAAATCACATGAAATGGTATAAATTGATATCAGTTGATGAAATTATTATTTATAAGAATTAATAAAATTGTTTCAAACGTTTACTTCTAAAAATTAACATTTTATGCCAGTTACTATATGATATGAAGTAATATCAATTTACTAGAGATCTCACATGATATCAACTAAGTTATATCACTTGATATCAACTGATATCATGCATTCAGACTTTTTAACTTTGAAAAATATTTTAAAACCATTTGATGACAATTCAAATCATTTCCACTAGGTAATGGTTTTGTTGAAAAAGTAAATGTCATTTGTTCCTATTAAATGCCATTTCTTGCTAATTACATCAACTCATCCATTGAAAGCATTTACTATTAGCAAATGATTTCAAATATTTTTAATGGAGTAACATTCATGCTACAATAATATTCCATTAAAAATAACGTGCAGAAAAATCTGCAGAGTATCACAATTTTTTTCAAGTTACTTGTAGATAATCTGAAGTAGATATTTTAGTGTGTTTCTGGAATTTGTTTAACTGTCTGCAGATTATCTGTACAATTTATTTGGGTTAAGTTCTTTATTGATATACTGTATATGTATTTTTTAGTTATCTCTAGATAATCTGTTATAATGATTTGTGTTTTATTATTACATTACATTCCATAACGCCAAACAATTTAATATTTATACTTTGTTAATGTATTTCATATGTTTTATAAAATTTCTCTGAAAATCTTGAGAATATGAAGCATTTATTGTATCATCCCTTAACATGAAAGTTTTATAATTATGCCAATATATATCATCATTATTATTAAAGTAAACATAGTACACGTTTATAAATACTAGGAAAACTCGAGGAGTTTCAGAAAGCTATGCCAGGCTTTATTTTTTAAGTTTAAAACGAACGAAATAAATTTATAAATAATATTGGCTTTATATTTTATTTATACTTATTAGAATGTTTGATATGTAAATTTAACAAATATAATCAATGAAAACAGAAAATATTTTAATTTAAAATTTTGCTGAAAAAATTGATAACAACTAGCAGGAATTTGTCGAAATCGACGATTTTTTTCCATTAAAATACACTTAGCTTATTTAAAATTTGGTGTTATACACAAAGGTCATCAGTACAGCAAATTTTTGGCTATTTTCGATTGTTGTCACTGGTTACTAGGTACTGTGGAGAAATTCAATTTAGTTCCTCTGAGATTTGGTATAGTGGTTTAGGCACACTGCTTTTTGGAATCGAAATTTGGCATGGTGACTTGCATACGAGGAGCATTGATGCTATTAAATTTTTGTGGTAAAAGGTCCGGGGAGTGCGGAGATAGAGAGGCGTGCTGTGTTACATCTCGAGAGGGATAGGACTTAATGAAGATTTTATTCGTTAGTAACATTTATAATTTCTTTTCAAACTCATCCCTACCTTCAAAATTAAGCCTTTGAACGTTTATAGTAATTAAAAATGTAGAAACTTTATAGAACAAAACCTGTTAACAGATGAAGCCACATATTTTATTTATTTTTCTTAATACAGTCGACCTCCCTATAACGCTGTAGATACGTTCCGCTTTATAAGAATTTCGCGTTGTAGGAATCCTCAAATACATAAGCCAATCACAGCCTGACACGTGTGAAGTTTACGGACTACGGCTGTTTGAAAGGTTTTCTTCCATAAAATTAATCGATTCTAGACTAATTCGACTCAATATTTCCAAAATACGTATAATTTTTTGGGAATAATCCGTATAAACTATGCTATAAACAAAAAATTGTAGGATTACTTACCGAGTGTGCACCGTTCGACGTCGCCATTGGATAAGCTTGTTTTCGTCGCGGAGCAGCGCACCAAACGGCGGCCGCGATTTCTGATAAGTTATTTTTCTGCGAAAAATTTGTTGAACTTTGGAGACATCATTAATATAAAAAATTTTTATGGCCGTTGAATAAGAAATGTTTCTTTCACAAGAAATGTATAAAATTACAATGCTGTATTAAACTTACGGTACCTAATTTACATACTGTACAGACGATAGTAAACTTAACTTACCCGTCTAACTCTAGGTATCATGTAAGTAGTTTGGCTGTTCGTCTACTATTCGTCCAATTCGACCAATCCTGTCGCGACACGAGTCTGCTATGACGTTATACCTCGTTTTACGCGTCCCTTTTAGCGTCTTTATTCGAATACCGTTGCAATTTTTTCGCCGCGTTATAGGAATCCGCATTATAGAAATTCGCGTTATAGGGGTCTACTGTACAGTAATATAAAAGTTATTTTTAAATAAAACTCATAATTGCCGGGAAAGTTACACAACTCGTTACTGGATTTTTAATTATCTCGTAAACTTAGATGCAAATATGGCGAACTTATATCGTTTGTGTTTTGAGCCTGTTAAGCTTTATGCTTATTTCTGTTCATTAATTTTTTCGTTTTTGTGTTTTACAGCTACATTGAACAGATAGATTACGACCAGGCTTATTAAAATAAAAACAACGTTCAATATATTTTTTATTTACTTTACTAGACTTTCTTAGATATTGAATTGTTTTGCAATGACGTGCCATGACATTTGATGATAGGGAAGCTGTGTTTCTGTAAGAAGCCGACTTCCAAGGGCAATCAGTTAATTGCGCGTCAGTGATGGTCTAGGGTCCATTCGTGGCCCACCAGTAGCCGAGTGTACTCCGTTTCCGCACATAGCGATGGAGACCAGACCCTAAACACTGAAAGTTCGGTCATAGGTTCGCGCCTCTCTCGGACGGAGTGGCAGCACGGAGTTTTTACGGGTTTTCTCCTTGCCGATGACGTCTGAATAGGGGCCAGCTTCCCATAAAAGTTTTCCCTGAGGGACATTCTATCCCCCTCGAGTACGTTTAGGCCGTTTTCTCTTCGGTCGCCTAGCGATCAACCACCAGTCTCTCGGAGTAAAAGCGAATAGCTATAAACTTTATATGAACCGCCTCAAAGTAAAGAAGAAAGGGTCCATTCGTATTCGTTTATTCGATAAGCCAATAAAAACCGTAAACTTTTCTAAAGGTATTTTTAATAGATTATCTGACGTACTTAATAAATAAACAAGTTCAATATAATTACCTCTGTTATTAGATTCAATAGCTTCCCTATGCCCTCTAAATGNATGATAGCCCGTTTGGAGTCGACTGCGCATGACATACAACGACGGAAACGGGAAACGTGCATTCGAACTTACATATTTCGAATTTAAAGTTTTTACGAGCTGCATTTTCCATCAGAGATTCGAAAAAACCAGAAGAAGAACCGGTTAAGGGTTCGAAAACGTTAGTTTTGATTCGTTTTGGATCGTTAAGAGTTAGTAGACACACCGGTAACAGGTTAGAAAGAGGTAATTATTTTAATATAACTTGAAATCTAACCAGTAAATGAATGAAGTCATTTCATGCAATGAGCTTATTATTTTATTTATCATCTCAATTAGGATAGTAGCATCTAGTAGATTTTCAATAGTAATTATTTTTTGTGATTACATTAATAATAATATCCTTTACTCAGGAAAGAGAGAAGCAGTGCAGAAATAATAGTGGCTTTCAATTCATAAATGGTGCACAGATAAGCACTTGTGACACCAGGTGCATTTTATAAATCTAGTTTGATCACAATCTATAGCATCACAGATAAGACTGTTGCTCTTTGTAAATGTGAAGCACACTTCCTTCAGACACACTTCAAATCTTTCATAATTAAATTGTTTTTAATGTTTTTGGTCTTTTTTGCTGTTTTTAAAGGTTTCAGGAGTGTCTGAATTTCCATATTTTTAGTTTCTATTTTTGTACACTGAGGATATTTTTCTCTACCAATCAGAAGCCTAGAACGCCACAAGTAACGAAACATAGGTTTAAAAATGTCAGCAGATAATTGAAAGTGAAAGAGAGATTGCAACTTGATAATCCTTTGCATGTATTCCAATCAGTGGCGTGCCGTGACATTTGATGATAGGGAAGCTGTGTTTCTACAAGAAGCCGACTTACAGGGGCAATCAGTTAATTGCGCATCAGGGTCCATTCGTATTCGTTTGTTCGATAAGCCTGTAAAAACCGTACACTTCTTTAAATGTATTTTTAATAGATTACCTGACGTACTTAAAAAATAAACAAGTTCAATATAATTACCTCTGTTATTAGATTCAATAGATTCCCTATGCCCTCTAAATGCCAATTCTCGCTTTGAGAAAAAAACATATAATATCTATTAATTTAGATATAATATATCTATTAGCCGTAACTATCTTGTTATAATTTTCAATATATATTTTATATTGTTTACTAATGTTAAATTCTATTCCGCTTTGTTTTCCAAATTGCTTCAATTTTACCAAAGAATCGATGTGACATTTACGATTTCGTGTCTTTTGCCAGCTTTAGGCCGAGACTCCACTAACGTAAAAACGGGTGTGAAAACCTTGGCCGTAAAACTTTTAATCACTTGACTTATTTGCGTTTGCATCTGGACTGCAGTGGAGGTCCGGATGGCGAACTTTTTACTGCGAAGGTGCTGCCCCAAGTATCGAAAGTAAATAATTCTTCGCACGTGAATTGGTGGAAACGAAAGCACCGTATCTTGATTGTTCATAATTGTCAGAGTTCATAAAATGTGTTAGTCATCCATTCTTATAGTGAGGATGTCTCTTGTCCTATAAACACGGATATTTTCGATAAATTTTTCTAAAACTATTCGAGATCTTTTCGAAGTAGCCATGATAGAACGTATACAAAAGCTCGTTTTCCGCAATTTACGCACAATGTCATGATGACGTAGTCCCACTGACTTCTGATTGATTGAAGGTACCGTTTTACGACCGTATTCGCATCGAAAGTTGAACACTGCTCAATTCGCTTTTATGCTGGTTTTACGACCTGCTCAAGCGTAAAATATTATAGTCACGTGATTAAAAGTTTTTACAGCGAAGGTTTTTACGTCCGTTTTTACGTTAGTGGAGTCCAAGGGCGTCGCCAGCCAATGGGCCAGAGGAGGACAAGATGATATAAACTGATAGAGGATATGAATTGTATGTATGTAAAATAAAAACGATTCATAAAGTTTTAATCATTTACTATGTACCGGAGAAAAAATATCTTGATTAAAGCATTTTTTTTAAACTTAAAAGAAGCCTAAAAAGATTATTTTAATTAAAACTTAGCATTTAAATAATTTTTTCGAATTTCTAGAGGGCAGCTGCCCCCTCCTGTCTCCTTGGCGACGCCCTTGGTGGAGTCTCGGCCTTGAGCCAGGAACACACATGCGTAAAATTCGGCATAAAATCTAGTATAAAACAGAAAGCGTAAAAATTTTTACGCTTTCTCTTTTATTCTAGATTTTATGCCGAATTTTACGCATGTGTATTCCTGGCCTTACTTAAATTATTTAAATCGTCAAAGCCATTCTTATTCCACACACTAATTTCATTTGAAAATAGTAGGCAAGGCCAAGAAAACAATTTTTGCATTTTTATGCATCCACAAATCCATTTTATGTCTTGATACATTTTATCGTGAAAATGTCGAACAAATTTTTTAATTGAAGTATTTATATTTAATTTTGGCATTGGCCTTTCTCTTTTAATAATGTTTTCTTTTTCATTATATGATCTTGACCAAAACTTTTTAAATTTTCAATATCGCAATTACATTTTGAATCACTAGTTATGATATATGGGCTAAAATTAAAAATAAAATTATAAAACTTACTTGGTAAAATAAAATATGTGGTGGATATATATACCTAGTAAAAAATATTCTTCAATTGTATGAATAAACTTTTAAAGAAAATTATAATTAAATATAGCTTTGTAAAGAAACGTACATAAAAATAACAAAATATTCTTTACTTTTTAAATCTTAAAACAATCCACTTAGTCAAACAGCGCCCTACGAGTGGCTAATGGATGGAACAAGAGACAATCCTGCTAGGTGTGCAGAGGGTGCGGACACTGGTCAATGTCAAATAACTCTTTTGTTGCATCACTAGTATACCTCAAAGGACGCGACAGGGTTGTAAATTTTAAATGTTTCTCGCCATAGCTGTAAAAATCTACATACAGGTAACCCCCGTATAACACGGTAGTTACGTTCCAAAAAATTGCCGTGTTATGCGAAACAAAGAACTAGTACGAAAAGGAGGGTTAGGTTCCAAAAATTAAAAAACATGCTACTATATTTTCATAATTAAGATAAATATCTTTATTAAAATTTTTTTAAGTGATACATATTAATATAACTTAAACAATGTTTTCTTTGTCATCACTAAAAGCACTATTAACCGAGA
>NW_019386233.1:19266-27174 GCF_000671375.1 Centruroides sculpturatus | reverse complement strand
CATATGTTTTGCAAATTCATTTCCCTAATTGTAGTAATATTTTAAACCGTTTGATTTTTGTATTAAAGTTTTTTTAATTGATTGATGATTGATTCAATCAACTAATTTGTTGATTGTTTGATTGTATTAACTTGATTCTTTAGATATTGAAAATTAAATAAATAACATTATGTTAATTTAAGCGTACAGAAACGTTGCTGTTGTTCCAGCAAAGATCTTATTTTCACTTTACCGAGTGCCTAGTAGGTAATGTGCAGATTAAATAGATACTCTGCAGATTACCTAGGTAATTTGAGAAATGGAATGATTTTCGCAGCTTTAACGGATCACCCTAGTTAATCTGCAGATTAGCTAGGTAATCTGCACATTAACGGATTTCGAGCTTTAGCGGTAACATATACATACATACATACATACATACATACGTACATACATACATACATATACACATATATGTGAGCACTTGAAACTACTAGCTTTAACTCTAGTGGCCAATGTACCGAAATATAGGCAGTGTAGACACCGAAACTAAGCCTCCGGTGAATTTTGTTCAATAGTACATGGATTCTGTAGAGGGACGAACACTACACGATTTTGATGCCTAACATGATCTGTTGGCCGACTTATACATCACAAAATGTGTTTCCCGAACTTTTTTATACTTTTAACTATTATAAAATGGCAAAAAGCTTAATTTTAAAGGTAGAGATGGGTTTTATAAAATATTACAAATGCTGATAACGAATAAAATCGTGATTNACCGAGAGCGTTTTATTTTTGGCAAGTTATCGTTATCCTCTGAGCATTTTTCTGCATTATTTTCAGATTCATGCTTTACCTTTTGCAAAAAGTGTATGTAATTTTAGATTGCTCGCTTCTAGTTAAAAGATATTTATAAATTTTTTTATATGGTGCTAAGCACTTATGGAGTAAGAAGAAAACATCTGGCAACATCAGAAGCAGAAGCGTCGAGATCTGGCAAAATTGAAACAATTTTCGCGACGAACCATGTGTATGGAGACGAGAAAAGAAAATTTACACACTGAAGCTTTGCGCAGAGGCGCTATCGTTACTAATGAAGTTTGAACTGAAGTACGATATACGCTATGCGTGCTAATCTCACCAATGGTGGTAATTAGCGGGATCGTCGATCTCTCAAACTTTAAAAAATCGTTTTTGAAGTACTAATAGTTCACGAAAATTATTATTTTCGTGAACTATTAGTACTTCAGTATGTAAAAATTTATTACATTTCATGTTGTACGAGGGTTTTACCCATTTCTCGAACCGTGTCAGAGTGAATCCGTACTATAAAAGTACCGTGTTATACGGGGGTTACCTGTATGTTAAACTTAATAGATTGTTCGTTATTTGTTTTCTAACTAATTCGTTTTAGGACCAGGTGTTCATGGAAATTTCCAAAATTTACAACTTTTCGGTCACTCTCATTGGACTGGAAAAATATCTGTCTTTATTACTAAATGTAATAAAGACAGAAATTTATTATTGAATGTAATAGACAGAAATTTTTATTACTAAATGTAAAGACAGAAATTTATTACTAAATATAATAAAGACATGAATTTTTAATATTACGAAGAAATTTGTCCCCACTGTACTCGGCTAGAGATTGGTTCAGTTAAACTTCTTTTTAAGTAAAATTCCGTCTCTTTCCAAGGGTTTATTTATGTCCCTAATTCCATAATCTATTGTGACCGTAGGATCTTGACATGGTGTCTCTTTGACACCACGTCAAGATATGACACCACCGAGTCTCGCAGGACTCGGAAATTGCGACTTTACGTCACGCAAGCGGTAGCGGTTGAGCGGTGGGCTTCGGAGCAGAGGTGAGGAGAGAGACGAGGAAGTGACTCACTCGGATTCAATATTAACTAACAAATAACAATTTTAATAAGAACCAAAGAAAATACAGATATATTTGATATCGGGCATGCCTAAAGTTGCCCCGAATTATACTAGGCCGTTCGAGAGAGAGAAAGAGTTTACAAACGAATCGCGTATTGATAAATACCTTTTAACTGAGTCGAATCTGTTATACGATGACTGGATAACCCGTCGATAGAATGTTCGAGATTCGATGAAATTGTTCTGGGTCTTTAGAGTGTCCGGTAACAGGAGCACTACTGTGTGGAGGCACTGAAGTGGGGATGTTATCCTTAAAGAGGCGGCCGGATAGCCGAGCGGTCAAAGTGGCAGCCTACCACTCTGGGAGACCCCAAGAAAAAACCCCAGGAATTTTTCGGGGGGTGGTCCGTTCGGATATGTCAGGCTCCGTCCCTCACCACCCGGTAGCCCCATTGTGGGCCTGGCTGAATCCATAATGGGCTTGCAAAAAGAGGCCCTCTTAGTGCCCACAGGGCGGAAAGAGTTAAAAATTAAAAAAAAAAAACAATATCCTTAAAGAGGCACGATCTTTGTCACAGTTTTTATTCTGGATTCTTGGTCACGGTATTAATCCTTGAGGACGACTTTGGTGGACGGACTTTGGAAGACGACTGACTTCGGGTGTTTTTTCCGTTCCCTCTTGTTATTCCTCTTGGGTTTTTCCCATGGGTCAGGAGGTTGTTGTTAATTAATTAAGTTTTTTTTAAAGTTGTTTTATTTCTTCGCTGTCGAGTATTTTTGGTCTGATATTCTTCGTCTTCGTCAGTAATGGCACGTACTAAGCAAACCGCTCGTAAGTCTACTGGTGGTAAGGCACCAAGAAAGCAGTTGGCTACCAAGGCCGCCCGAAAGAGTGCTCCGGCTACCGGTGGTGTTAAGAAGCCTCATCGTTACAGGCCCGGTACAGTAGCTCTTAGAGAAATCCGTCGTTATCAGAAATCAACCGAATTGTTGATCAGAAAGTTGCCCTTCCAACGTTTGGTCCGTGAAATTGCTCAGGATTTCAAGACCGATCTTCGATTCCAGAGTTCGGCTGTCATGGCTTTGCAGGAAGCGAGCGAGGCTTACTTGGTAGGTCTTTTTGAAGATACAAACTTGTGCGCTATCCATGCCAAGAGAGTAACCATTATGCCAAAGGACATCCAGTTGTCAAGAAGAATCAGAGGAGAGCGTGCTTAAAGTAAATTGCAGGTTAAACGATTAAATATGGACGCCTACAACGAAGTAGTAAGCGTCCAATATGGGCACTCTATCGAAAGTTCCGGGTGACACATCACTGACTAGCTGGATCCATTTCAACAAGGAACTAACTCCGTGGAAAATAAATTTTATAGCTTTTAGCTTAACTTGATAAAACGCTAGAAGTTAGACGATTGACTTTCCCAATAATTAAAGTTTAAAATAACACTTTATTGGAGTTTCTTCGTTCCTCATACTATTAATTATTTAATTACTTGTTAAGTAAAAATAAGTTGAAACCAGTTACTTCGAATTTGAATATTTGTATTCTTGGGAAAGTAATGGAAAAAACAAATTTTTATGACAACGGATACAAAAATCGTAAATTTAAAGAATATAAATTCTAGAGCTTTTTTTTGTACCTTGTGTGTCTCATTCATTAAATTTAGTTGTAAATCAAGCTGCCAAAGTAACAGTTAATTTTTTTAACATTGTACAAAAATTGTACACATTTTTTTCTGCATCCCCTTATATCCCAAAATTTAGGACCATAGTAAATAGTAATATCACTAGTTTAACATTGAAATCTGTAAGTAATACAAGAGCAGAATAAATATATCAAATACAGTAGACCCCCCTATAACGCGAAGATACGTTCTTCGTTATTCGAATTTCGCGTTGTAGGAATCCTTAAATACGTGAGCCAATCACAGCCCGACACGTGTGAAGTTTACGGACTACGGCTGTTTGAAAGGTTTTCTTCCACAAAATTAATCGATTCTACACTAATTCGACTCAACATTTCCAAAATACGTATATTTTTTCGTAGTTTTATAGGAATCGTAATTATAGGGACCGTAATTATAGGGGGGTCGTCTGTAATTTATTGTAACTTTATTATAATTATATATATATTTTTTGCCGCGTAGTGCCACGCTACGGAGATTTTAGGCTAACTATCGTCTGTTTAGTTTGTAAATTAGGTACCGTAAGTCTAATACAGTACTGTAATTTTATACATTTCTTGTGAAAGAAACATTTCTTATTCAACGGCGATTAAAATTATTTATATTAATGATGTCTCCGAAGTTCAAGGAACTTTTCGCAGAAAAATAAGTTATTAGAAATCGGCCGCGGTTTGCTGAGCTGTTCCGCGACGAAAACAAGCTTGAGCAATGGCGATGTCGAATGGTGCACACTCGGTAAGTAATCCTACAATTTTTTGTTTATAGCGTAGTTTATACGGATTATTCCCAAAAAAAATATATACGTATTTTGGAAATGTTGAGTCGGATTAGTCTAGAATCGATTAATTTTATGGAAGAAAATTTTTCAAACAGCAGTAGTCCGTAAACTTCACACGTGTCGGGCTGTGATTGGAAGGACTCGTAAGAAATCGGATTCCTAAAGAATGGAACGTATCTATGATCTTTTAGGGGAGTCGACTGTATTTGAAATCAATTGTCAAATAAGAGTATAAGTCTAATAATAATTTGGAAACTGTTCCAAGTTTTTTGTAACCCTTTCATTAACAAATGTAACAGGGAAATTACCTTTTTTTTTAAATAAATGATTGATATTTAGGGATTATCTGCATTCCTTGCAAGAAATGCAGATAATCACTATTTGTTACTATGTTATACTATGTTACTTGAGTTTTTCTTGTTTAAAAATAAACTTTATTGATTTTTTTTAATAATTTTTATCTTTATTATATTTTTAAATTTAAATGCAATGTTTTATATTATTTATATTGCAATAGCGCTGTGAATAAATGTGATCCGCTAAATATAATTTTTTAATATTTTCACGTTTTTGCTTCTAGCCCTGTTATTATTATATATTTTGTCCAACACTTATAAACTACAATTTTTCCGAACATAATTAAAAATTATTTCTAAAAACGTTTAACTTAATATAATTTCTTTCTGAATCTGATTTCTGCTCATTTGAATTATTAAACATTGCTCATTTAAATGCTAAATAGTGCTATGACACTGCAACTTTGGCCTCAAGATGGCATCCATGCGTTAGAGTGGCCATACTCTGTTTATATAGGGCTCTATTATTTACACTTAAATTGACAGTATATATTATTTTATATTTTTACGGTATATTATTTTTTTAATTAATTTTGAAGGATGTTATGGGTAGAAATTTTTAAATTTGCTTAAAAATCTGTTTTTTTTCCAATTATGTGAAATTTAAGCGCTAGTCTAAATAAATTCTCTATTTTGTTGCAATTAATTAAATATTTCATTTCATCTCTGGCCTCTCACAATTTTATTTAAAAGAGCGGGGGCAGCCACGATTTAAATCGATAAACTATAATCTACAATAGACTGAATGAAAATTTGTGAAAAACAATAATGCGTAACACATTATTCAAAGAGATATGTTTACAGAATCGCCAGAGGATTATTCGTATAACTTTAACCTTGTATTATTTAACTTTAATGTTAAATTAGACAAACCATTCATATTAAAATGTACTTCAATAATACATATTTTTATTCTTAAAACTATTCTAGGCATTATATGTGTAATAAATGGCATAAAATTGATATTCATATGTATAATTATATTTACTATGGTATAAAAAGTGATTTACTATATAAATCTTTTATATTTGCAATTTTTAATCTGAATTGGCCCTGGCTGTCTTTAGTCCACATTATCTTAGATAATCAGGGTTCTAAGGTATTATTTAATTGTTTAATAATATGGTTTTAACTCTATCTATCAGCGAATAAAAAGTAAGGTGCAATACTGTTAACCGTAATTGTTAATTAATTATTGATTGCTTTAATAAACATATAATATTTTTTCTACATTACGAAAATGAATATTATACTTTGCCTAACTTTTGGAACCTATCCCTATGATTTGTACGTGTCTTTTGTTTCGTAGAGCACGGATTTGTAAAACACGATACTTTTTTGGCACTTAATTACATGAAGATATCTGTAATTAAAATTATTCTGTTTCAATTTATTTGAATATGTTTAATTTACAATAACTGAATGACAACAAAAGCAGCAAAGAACAATATCAAATAGTTGATCATGATTCAATCGACAGTAATAACATAAAAACTATATTGCTGTAATCTACTTTTTATTGTTTTTATATATGTTATTGCTAAAGCTCGAAAGTCGTTAATGTGTACATTACCTAGCTAATCTGCAGATTAACTAGGGTGATCCGTTAAAGTTGTGAAAATTGTTCCGTTTCTCAAATTACCTAGGTAATGTGCAGATTATCGAGGTAATCTGCAAATTACCTACTAGGCACTCGGTAAAGTGAAAATAAGATTTTTGCTGGAACAACAGCAACGTTTCTGTACACTCAAATTAACACAATGTTGTTTATTTAAATTTCGATATCGAAAGAATCAAGTTAACATACTGTATTTAGATTTTTAAAGCTATGGAGAGGATCGTTTAAAATTTACAACAACCCTTTCGCGTCCTTTGAGATATACAGTACTAGTGATGCGACAAAAGAGGTATTTGACATTGACCAATATCGGCACCCTCGGAATTTGGCAGTCCGCGTGTATGTACGCACTGCAACCGTCTCTGGTTCCATTCATTACCCACTTGTAGGGAGCTATTTGACTAAGTGAATTGCTTTAAGATTTAAAAAGTAAAAAATATTGTTATTTTTATGTACGTTTCTCTAGAAAGCTATATTTAATTATAATTTTCTTTAAAAGTATTGATATATTCATACAATTGAAGAATATTTTGTACCGGGTATGTACTGTACTGTACAGTACATCCACCACACATTTTATTTCACCAAGTAAGTTTTTATTGTTTAATTTTTAATTGTAGCCCTTATATCGTGGCTAGCGATTTAGAATGTAATTGTGATATTAAAAATACATTTAGAGAAGTGTGCTGTTTTTACTGGTTTATCGAACAAACGATACGAATGGACCCTAGACCATCACGCGCAATTAACTGATTGCCCCTGGAAGTCGGTTTCTTACAGAAACACAGCTTCCCTATCATCAAATGTCACGGCACGCCACTGCAATCGCATCAAGAAGATTTAGCTGCATTCTGTTTCTTGTCTTCGTTTTCACAGAGAAAATGCCCTTTCAACTACAGCATTGCTGATAGGGGTTATCAGACAAGTAAAGGCAAAGGTTGCAAGCTCTAAATGCATGATGCTGAAGCACACCAATCCAAAATTGTTCTGTGTCTACAGACAGTCCATCTTTCTTAATTCTTCCCAGTTCAGAGAATATTAAACATTACCTTCCCACGCACAAGCCACCGAGTGAATGAACGTTTTTCAAACGGAAGTGGTTCAGTTCTGGTTTGTTGAAGATCTGGAGAAGTGTTCGTAGCTGCAAATAATTCCTTGAATGCATCTCTTCGTAATTCGCTATGACGAAACCAACTTGGTATTTCTGCCAATAAAAATCCAATATTTGATGGGAGTTTGGATACTGAATGATGAATGCATAGTGCCAATGAATGACACACACACTTGACTTGAACACATGAATTCAGTGTTTGCAAAGAGAGGTTTTTAACGAAAGAAGATGGATGTCCCTGCTGTAGAAATACCTTTACGTCAAACAGCAATAAAACAATCCCTTGATACTGGGCAGGGTTTCAGAAAATGTGACTGCAAATCTAAATGTACCACAAATAGGCGTGCTTGTCGCAAAAACCATTTGCTATGAAATTCAAAGTGTCACCAATCTTTAGGTTGCACTAATAAGTAAGTACAATTTTATCATATGTTTTGCAAATTCATTTCCCTAATTGTAGTAATATTTTAAACCGTTTGATTTTTGTATTAAAG
>NW_019386233.1:9296-15296 GCF_000671375.1 Centruroides sculpturatus | reverse complement strand
TTTATTTATTTATTTCATATTTGCAGACTAAAAATTTACAGGTTACAAGGTGTCAATTAACTACTATGGCCCGCAGAAAAAACGTAAAATTTATTCTGGCCCATGTTATAAAAAAGGTTGCCCACCCTTGGTTCATACGACAATGTGAACCAATTAGTTTTATGTGCAATTTAATCTGCCGATGAAAAATTTGAGCACCGCTGATTTAAAATTTTATAGAATATACACATTAGAAATAAATTGATTCTACAGATTGATTCTACAAAATTCTACAGATTTTTGTAATCAGTTTACATAAATTTGATAAACTGATTTATCAGTATTAATGTAAATAAGGTGAAATACTTCGTGTTTTAGTGTTACACATTACATTCCATAATTCCAAAGTACTGTAATTTAATATTTATACTTTGTTGGCATAGTTCAGATGCTTATAAAATTTATACGAAATAGAAATCTTGAGAATATGAAACATTTATTGTATTTTATTCACATAATTTATTCCTTGGCATGCAAGTTCTATAATCATGCCAATATATATCATCATTATTATTAATCTAAAGATAGTTCACGTTTATAATTACTAGGGAAACTCGGGGAGTTTCGTAACGCTATGCGAGTCTTTATTTTTTAATTTAAAACAAACGAAATAAATTTATAAATAATATTTGCTTTATATTTTATTTAGTTATTGGAATGTTTGATATGTAGATTAAACAAATACAATCAATGAAAATAGGAAATATTTTAATTTAAAATTTTGCGGACAAATTAATAATAACTAGCAAGAACCTGTCGAAATCGATGGTTTTAATCCATTAAAAAATACAATGAACTCGTTTAAAATATGGCATTCTACACAAAAATCATCATTACAGCAAATGCTTTCCGGGTCGGTCTGCAAATGATTGACGTCTACCCATTTTCTGGTATCACGAGGATTCTTTCAATTTTGAATTCGGGTTCCAGAGTAGCAATTTCGCATTCTTAAGGCCGACTGACTTCGACTGACGAGCCTTCGGATTAATGGTGGCGGTGGTGACGGCCGCTCCTGACAATCACCTTGTCTTTGATCTCGCAAATAAAACTCTTCTACTTGTTGACAGGTTTTTAGAGAAACCCAACACTCAGTACTGAGTAGCGAATTGAACGATTAGAACAGTGGTTCTTAAACTGGGATCCGCGAGGCGGTTTCAGGAGAATCGTGAAGGGGGTCACTTAGTTGAAATTGTGGGCTATTTCCGATTGTTGCCACTAATTACTACGTCCCGTGGAGGAATCCAGCTTACAAGTTAGTTCATCTGATATTTGGTATAATGGTTTAGGCGCACTGCTTTCTCGGAGTCCAGCAGCGTGTGCGTCAAAGGTTTAAACATATATATATATGTTCCCAGAAATATAAAATTTGAACAGAAATATAACATATATATTCCCAGAAACGTGTTAATTGTTATTAATTTTAAACGGTCAGCAAGCAATCTAAAAAATTGTAAAGATACTGTCATGCAAGAAATAAAAAAAAAAGTTGAAAACTACTGGGTTAGAATCACATTTTGATCTCATTATAAATTAATTTTGTCAATATTGACCGTAGATTGACGTTGCGGCTAATATTGACAAAACTAAACGTGTTTCTTAATTTTATTTTTATTATATACAGTCAAGCTTCGGATTTCGAACGCCTCCCCTTTCGAACAATTCGGTTTCCGTACAAAATTTGAACGCCACATTTGCCTAGGTTGCGCCGAAATTTGCCCCGGGTCATTAGACGTCACGACAGCAACCATCGATGACGTGATTATTCAAATTAAATTTCAATGCGCATGCGGGTAAGATACTACTATCGTCTTCGTTACGCGTTGCAATTGAATTTAAATGAGATTAATTAATAAGAACCGCATTAATTGGCATTCGCGTAATATAAATTAAATTTACGAATCAGTGTTTAAAGGTGCTGACGATGTCAAAATAAATATTTGTTCGTTACATTTAAATATTCAAAAATTCTTTGTAACGAATAAAAGTGAATCTCTTTTATTCTTAAGTGTCAGCCTAGATTGTTACGTAAAACATATTATTTAAGTTGCCCTCAATGCAATAACCGTTGTCATGAAAAAATTCTATCGAAAGTTTGTCTTTAAATTAATCTGTAGAACTTCGTTGTCTGCAAATATGACAGCAGATGTTAGAGAGTTATATTTAATTAAGTTCACACAACCATTCACGATGGAAGTATCGTAACAATCAACGCGACTCTAGTTTGTTACGTTTTACTTTCCCGGCTTTTACAGCATGATTACATTGGCATGTTATGTATACATAACAGCCGGATATGTAAATCGTGCCAAATTTGATCTTCCGAGTTTTTTGCAAATCGTCACATTTTGAGACCACCTGAACCGAAAAAAGTAAAAATAACGACAAAAAAATTCCGTGGATATGTATGTACCGGTATGTATTTGTGTGTGTTTACGTCTATTTCGCTTAATATCTCAGAATGGGGTGAATATTAAATAACAAAATTTGGCATAGTGGCTTCTATATGAAGAGCATTGATGCTATTGAATTTTGGTGGAGAAAGGTCAAGGGGGTGCGGAAATAGAGAGGGGTCGTGTGTTATATCTTCAGAGGGGTCGGACTTAATGAAGATTTAATTCGTTAGTAATATTTATACTTTTTCATAAAACTCATCCTTACTATCAAAATTAAGCCTTTTGCCATTTTATAGTAATTAAAAATGTAAAAACTTTTTAGAACAAAATCTGCTAACAGATGGCGCCACGCATTTTATTTATCAATATTTTGCTTAATTGATTAATAATATAAAAGTTATTTTTTAAATAAATACGCGGGAAAGTTACGCAACTCGTTACTGAATTTTTTTAATTATCTCGTAAACTTAGCGGATGCAAACATGGTGAACTCCTGTCGTTTGTTTTCTTGAGACTGTTAACTTTATTCTTATTTCTGTACATTGATGTTTTTGCTTTTGTTTTTTACAGCTACATTGGACAGATAGATTATCACCAGGCTTATTAAAGTAATAACAACATTCAATACATTATTTATTCACTTTACTAAATTTTTTTAGATATTGAATTCTGTCTTGTTTGATATTAAATGCAATTGATAGACTTAATTGTAATGCCTTTATGCTCCATCTATTCAATTATTTATTAATAGCAGAAAAGTTTTCAATAAATAAAATTATAAAGACACTTGTCTTTGTAAGTTTATTTTTTGATGGTTTTTCTTTTGTACTGTGCCATCATCTGTCACTGTGTAATGTACTGTACCGTACAATGTAGAATACAGCCGAATAGAGAATAAGGTTAAAAATTGCAGCAGATTTTCTTACATATGTTTAGAGCAAATGAGAGTTCGAATGAAATTTAACNATTTTGTTGCAATTAATTAAATATTTCATTTCATCTCTGGCCTCTCACAATTTTATTTAAAAGAGCGGGGGCAGCCACGATTTAAATCGATAAACTATAATCTACAATAGACTGAATGAAAATTTGTGAAAAACAATAATGCGTAACACATTATTCAAAGAGATATGTTTACAGAATCGCCAGAGGATTATTCGTATAACTTTAACCTTGTATTATTTAACTTTAATGTTAAATTAGACAAACCATTCATATTAAAATGTACTTCAATAATACATATTTTTATTCTTAAAACTATTCTAGGCATTATATGTGTAATAAATGGCATAAAATTGATATTCATATGTATAATTATATTTACTATGGTATAAAAAGTGATTTACTGTATAAATCTTTTATATTTGCAATTTTTAATCTGAATTGGCCCTGGCTGTCTTTAGTCCACATTATCTTAGATAATCAGGGTTCTAAGGTATTATTTAATTGTTTAATAATATGGTTTTAACTCTATCTATCAGCGAATAAAAAGTAAGGTGCAATACTGTTAACCGTAATTGTTAATTAATTATTGATTGCTTTAATAAACATATAATATTTTTTCTACATTACGAAAATGAATATTATACTTTGCCTAACTTTTGGAACCTATCCCTATGATTTGTACGTGTCTTTTGTTTCGTAGAGCACGGATTTGTAAAACACGATACTTTTTTGGCACCTAATTACATGAAGATATCTGTAATTAAAATTATTCTGTTTCAATTTATTTGAATATGTTTAATTTACAATAACTGAATGACAACAAAAGCAGCAAAGAACAATATCAAATAGTTGATCATGATTCAATCGACAGTAATAACATAAAAACTATATTGCTGTAATCTACTTTTTATTGTTTTTATATATGTTATTGCTAAAGCTCGAAAGTCGTTAATGTGTACATTACCTAGCTAATCTGCAGATTAACTAGGGTGATCCGTTAAAGTTGTGAAAATTGTTCCGTTTCTCAAATTACCTAGGTAATGTGCAGATTATCGAGGTAATCTGCAAATTACCTACTAGGCACTCGGTAAAGTGAAAATAAGATTTTTGCTGGAACAACAGCAACGTTTCTGTACACTCAAATTAACACAATGTTGTTTATTTAAATTTCGATATCGAAAGAATCAAGTTAACATACTGTATTTAGATTTTTAAAGCTATGGAGAGGATCGTTTAAAATTTACAACAACCCTTTCGCGTCCTTTGAGATATACAGTACTAGTGATGCGACAAAAGAGGTATTTGACATTGACCAATATCGGCACCCTCGGAATTTGGCAGTCCGCGTGTATGTACGCACTGCAACCGTCTCTGGTTCCATTCATTACCCACTTGTAGGGAGCTATTTGACTAAGTGAATTGCTTTAAGATTTAAAAAGTAAAAAATATTTTGTTATTTTTATGTACGTTTCTCTAGAAAGCTATATTTAATTATAATTTTCTTTAAAAGTATTGATATATTCATACAATTGAAGAATATTTTGTACCGGGTATGTACTGTACTGTACAGTACATCCACCACACATTTTATTTCACCAAGTAAGTTTTTATTGTTTAATTTTTAATTGTAGCCCTTATATCGTGGCTAGCGATTTAGAATGTAATTGTGATATTAAAAATACATTTAGAGAAGTGTGCTGTTTTTACTGGTTTATCGAACAAACGATACGAATGGACCCTAGACCATCACGCGCAATTAACTGATTGCCCCTGGAAGTCGGTTTCTTACAGAAACACAGCTTCCCTATCATCAAATGTCACGGCACGCCACTGCAATCGCATCAAGAAGATTTAGCTGCATTCTGTTTCTTGTCTTCGTTTTCACAGAGAAAATGCCCTTTCAACTACAGCATTGCTGATAGGGGTTATCAGACAAGTAAAGGCAAAGGTTGCAAGCTCTAAATGCATGATGCTGAAGCACACCAATCCAAAATTGTTCTGTGTCTACAGACAGTCCATCTTTCTTAATTCTTCCCAGTTCAGAGAATATTAAACATTACCTTCCCACGCACAAGCCACCGAGTGAATGAACGTTTTTCAAACGGAAGTGGTTCAGTTCTGGTTTGTTGAAGATCTGGAGAAGTGTTCGTAGCTGCAAATAATTCCTTGAATGCATCTCTTCGTAATTCGCTATGACGAAACCAACTTGGTATTTCTGCCAATAAAAATCCAATATTTGATGGGAGTTTGGATACTGAATGATGAATGCATAGTGCCAATGAATGACACACACACTTGACTTGAACACATGAATTCAGTGTTTGCAAAGAGAGGTTTTTAACGAAAGAAGATGGATGTCCCTGCTGTAGAAATACCTTTACGTCAAACAGCAATAAAACAATCCCTTGATACTGGGCAGGGTTTCAGAAAATGTGACTGCAAATCTAAATGTACCACAAATAGGCGTGCTTGTCGCAAAAACCATTTGCTATGAAATTCAAAGTGTCACCAATCTTTAGGTTGCACTAATAAGTAAGTACAATTTTATCATATGTTTTGCAAATTCATTTCCCTAATTGTAGTAATATTTTAAACCGTTTGATTTTTGTATTAAAGTTTTTTT
>NW_019386233.1:0-766 GCF_000671375.1 Centruroides sculpturatus | reverse complement strand
AGGTAAATTCGAGTTTTTACTTGTTTACGCTAAACTACTTGTTAGGACTAGGATCGGAATAAAATTAAAGCTTAACCGCACGGCCATCTCGCCGTCTACCCATGATGGGCTTTAAAAAGGCCATCTAAGTCACTACAGGATGGAGAGAGTAAAATAAAGAAGAAAGCTTTTTTGACGTAATTTTACTCAATATTTATTAATGATTATATTTGAATCGTGTATTCCAAGAAAGATCCAACTCTACAAGTTTCTTTTTGAAAAATAAAACTTTTTACATTCTAAGAATTAGACTAATTACTTAAACATTTTAAAAAATATACATTTTGATATTTATGATCGACGTATAACACACTCATTTTTAGAAGCAAGAAAACAAACTTGATAATAGAAATTTTGGGCTTGTTTTTGGAATCCGACACAACGAATAAGTTCAAAATAGATACAGATAATGCACTGATCAAAACAATTAGCGGAGCACGTGACTGCTCTAATCGAGGAGTGACAAAGAATTCTCCAACTTTTATCCCATATCACACAAATGTGCAGCAGTTTTGGATCATTTAAACTCGACTTTACGAACGTACCCTATGTGAGTATCTTTATTGTAAAAATATTGAAGCATATAAAATTTCCTAAATTTTTTTTATTCGGTTTAATTATGTTTTCATAATCGGTATGATTATTATAGGGGAGATCGGGGCAAGATCGGCATGTTAAGCTTTACTTAAATTTTGTGTAATAAATACTGCTGTAAACTGAAAAAAAA
>NW_019386232.1:46239-79769 GCF_000671375.1 Centruroides sculpturatus | reverse complement strand
TATCGTAAAAATAACTTTTACAAGCATTAACATCATTTTCTATTTTATGTTCTGATCTAAACGAGAAAGGAAACAGTAAAAGAAATAATGATAAAAATTCTATATAACGTTATTATTCTTTTCCCAAGGGTATATAAGACGTTATGATGCTGGAGCAATCGAAACTTCTCCCGTTTCTTAAACAGATAGGGCATCTTTTTCAGACGACTTCATTTTAGAAAACTTCTCATTTACATAAGTCCAAGAGAAGTCTCTTTGCATCTCTTTTCTATCACCAAAGCTTCTCGGTTGGTAATAATCAAGATAAATTGCCTTATAACGCTATAGATTCTAATAACATCACCTTTTCAAAACCTTTCACGATGGTCAAATTGTTCTGCTCCTGTATTGTGGCTTTCCTTATTGCATTTTTAATGCAACACGTCTATAATAAATGCTTTGTTACTAGTTAATTTTCTGATAAAGAAAAATTATCTTTAACTCAACGTTGTTGAATATTTTATGTAATTTTACTTATATACAGTATATATGAGTTTATACGTTGTTGATTTTTAAATGAAATTTTAAGAGTTGTCTAACAATTATCGTTAAAGAAGAGCAGTTTATTTTATAGTGACAAGCGAGACTGATTTATAGTGAAGCAAAAGTCGAGTTTATCTCGAACTACAACTTAATCTAGGTAAAGAAATCGCTACTTTAATTTGAAATCAATGCTACAAAGTGAATGATGATAGAGAGTAACCCCAAAAGGGTGAAGATACTTGGACGTGAAGGGTAAAGGATTAGATTACCTCCTCTTTATAGTAAAGGCAATCTAGAATATCGTAGCATATAAGCTATTAAGAAGTGTCAGGTAATATATTTAAGAAAATAACTTTTTAAATTTATGATTGAGCTTTCTCGAGGTGTTAAAGTCAAATTCCCAAAGAGTTTTGAAGAAAACTTAATGGCGTGGATCAGCAACGGAACATCTAGACATTTTATCACTTAAAAAACTAGCGTTAAAAGAGAAATTTGAAGAATAAATCAAAATTTTACTTGAATGTGAATTGTTTATTTAAGCACCTAAATTGTTTATTTAAAATATTAATAAAATAAATAATTTTGCAAATACCTCCGAAATAAATTTCAACACTTTTAAAGGATTATTATTATTATTATTAGAATTATAATTATGACAAGCAGTCTTAAATTAGCTAAATGATTTAAGAAATATAAAAAAATATATATGTAATGTGAAAAAAATTTAAATTTTATATTACACAAATTTTAAATACAATTTAGATAATATTAAAAGAAATTTTTGAGATAAAATATTAAAGATGTGCGGTACCATTTAAGTGAAATTTTTCCTTTCTTCCTTGTATCAAAACTAGATAGGTCAAGCAGAAGTGGCCAAATGAATGGCATTGTCTGAAGATTAGTGACCAAGATCTAGATCTATATTACGAATTTAAGTTAATCTGATTGGCTACAGAAATATTATAATCCTCGTCAATTATTCCTCCAATCAATTATATTAATGAAAATTGCATTATGTATTTTTGCTCTCGTGTAAGTTCCTACGCTTACTCACCGAATTAATAAAATGCATGATTAGTTTCCTCTCTTTTCTCCACTAGCAATATTATTTAACGATCTATCTCATGGATGAATCGAACAAATCGATCCTTAGTACACCAGGATTAATTTATATAATACAATCTTTGATTGCAATGTTTATTCTTTATTCATAAAATATTAATATAAGTTTAATATAAAAAGTAAATATTAATAAATGAATAGAAAAGAAAAAAAAATAAGCAGGCTGTTTGTTCTATTAAAAAAGATAAAATTCAATTTAAATACATAAACGAGCTAAAGAAAATGAATTTTAAAAATTTATTAATTAAATATATCCGTTTTCTCTCCCGTATATTATCTATTCAATACGTGAAAACTCCCACGAAAACAATAAACGGATGTAGATTGTAGCTTGGAATAATGATTATAATTTAGTAAATGGCGGTATTAAATAAAATCCAGCAAATTTTATCACTTAATGTTTATAAAAATTTCCTGAGATAAACTTTATTTATTATCCTCCTTATCTCGGTCTGTTGACAGTCCAGTAGTAAAGAGCTAACGACACAATTTGCAGGACATCTAGCGTAAAAATCAGGGGCCATTTGTCTAAGAACTATAGACCAACATTGGATTGGTTGTGCAGAGGATAATTGAGCAGGCTATTCAGTTTTCCACTTGACTGACCTTTGACCCGACTCGATCGAACGTCTCTCTACAAAGCAGATCGTTTGTAAAGTCCGTCGATAGATGATTCCGTCTGTGCCTACTTTTTTTTTTTTTTTTATTTCTTTCTCCTTCATCCTTCTGTTTAGCGTGATAATTGTCAACTCAAACAAAAATCGATGATTCTCTTTGTGAAAGATAAACACTAAAATGTTATAACAAGTGCTGTACACATTAATTACGATAAATAATTACTGTTTAACACGAAATTTTAACAAATTGCTTGCTGTAATATATTGCTATCGCATCATACATTCCTGTATTCGTGTATTAAAAGTATACGATATAATTTTTAATTACAGCGTTGATAATGTTTAAGTTTCGAGTCGTGTCGACATAAAGGAAGAAGCTTATTGATCAACACAATGCGTTTCGTCCTTCTTCCTCTTGTTAACAGGAAAAAAAGGATTTAGACTATATATCATCTCGAGAACAAAAACTTTCTTTTTATTTAACGTTATCTCCTTGATCTCTTTGGATATAAAAGCTATATAATAATTAATAAAGATGCTGCTTTCTTCAATCGATCAGAATAACATACAATAGCTTTCTCTTAATTACACACCTGTCTAATTTTACATTTATATAGTTCAGGAGTTAGATAGAGCCGTAAATTTTGTACGTATGGCAACTAAAGATTGATCAATAAATGACTGAAAGGATGCTCTTGTATCGTTCTGTTTATGGTGTGATTGTTTTATTAATGAATGGTTCATTAATATGTATTATGTGTATACGAGCTTTACGTACTAAAATCCCTTATAATTTTACACCCGATATAAAAATTAAGATAAGAGAGAAGTTTGTGTCCGTTTAAGTGTTGATAATTAAATTATTCTGCATCCCATAAAGCCAAATTTTTGAATAATACTTATCAATTATCTAAACTTTACATAAGAAAAATCTATGTGCAAATGGATAATTAGATTTCTTCTGCTTGGTTACATTCAAGTGCTATGCACAACTGGCATTGCTTTCTCGTTTCCCATACTCTGTAAATGTCATTTAATGACTAGAAACGATACAATACTCTAGAGATTTATACTCTAACCGTGTAACGTCAAATATCTCATCCAAGCATCTTTTCCGACCACTCCTTACTTGGCACATCTCCAATGTCGGATAATTCACGTCCCTGGACTTGACATTTTTCACCTATAACCCTTAACCTTCAACACGTGTTTAAATTCTATAATTAAATATTTATATTTTAAAAAAAATATACTGATTTATATTAACACAGAGTAATATAAAAACGTCCATTATTTTTTAATTTGATCAATGATCAAAAATAATCTAAAAAAACTATTCATATTCATTCTAAAAATGTCGTAAGTTATTATTAATCATATTTAAGATGCTTTGAAAAGCTAAACTTTTTTAATCTGAGAAGATAACAATCGCTAAAATAAAAAAATAATAATAAATTAATTAATATAATTATTATGTATCTTGAATGTAAATTTAGTTTCTAATTTAATTATTTTTATTTAAAAAGAATTAACTTTTAAATTATATAAAAACAATTTTCTTCTAACATTATTAGGAAAATTTGTGTAATAAAGAATTGTTTAACGTTTATTATAATTAAAACACTTTTAATATATACGCACGTTAAATTGTTCAAATTAAAACTAGAAAAATTAATTTAAAAGATTAAAAAAAAATATACATAATTTTCTTGGCTAGTTATCTGTAAAATAACATTCGCTCTTTCGATAATTATTTAGCTATACAATTGAATAATGTCAATAAAGACAACAGGGAAAAAGAGAGAAAGAGAAATATTAAAAAAAAAAAAAGTAAAAATAAAAAAGAGTTAGAAAAACAAGACGACCAAGATGCGAGAGACTGCCTGTCTCCTAGCAACGGACACCGACCGTAACCATAGCAACGGAAACTGCATGAACGTTGTCAGTCTCTTCTGAATCAGAACAGATACTAGATGCAAATCAGATATTCCCTGTATCTTATTTTAATTTAATTTTTACATTTGAACCTTGGTCTACATTAAATTATCTTGTTTACTTCAATACGCCTAAAGTTTTAAATAATAATTTATAAAACGAAAAATAAAAGAAATAAATTTAAAAAAAAATTTTTTTTCTTAGGTATCCGGATAAGAAGTTAATTTGCATATTCCCATTAAGTATGATTTTTTAATAGAGTGAACTAACAAAGAAAACCCTTTTTCATCGGCATTTTTAAAAATATCTCCATTTTTTTTTACTCTTCATGGCTGGTTAGTATCGATTAAAGTCTGTTTAAATAATCACTGTTAAAAAAATGATTAAAAAAAAACGAACGAAGTATGCTGAGTTTCTATGGAATAATATGCAGCTGACGGTTTCAATTTTCTAATTTGTACAATTTTGTTAGCATATTTAATGCACTCGCAATAAAAATAACGCTTAAAATATCTTATGCCATGCATTGATACAGGCTTATTATTTATTTTCAAATATATTTCACAGATTATTGTTTTAAAAAAATTTAGTTTAGAATATTAAATATTGATATTTATAAGGTTAAAAAGTTAACAGATTTCCTACGACATATTTAGTTATATATTATTTAAGTTTTTACTAAAATTCAATATTTTTATAAAGAAAAACAATGCAGAAAATTACATAATATTTATGCTTAAATTGTTACAGAGATATATTATCTATATTAAATAGAAAGATGTTTAATTTTTATGAAGTCATCCATGATAAGCCCAAAAACACTTGGGATCAATTCGACTTTTTCTTAATTTATTTGTGGGAAGCCACAGAAAAGAGTCTTTATCCAATTGCATTTTCTCTAATTTTAGAAAGGTAGAATATCATTTAAGATCATCTAATCACTCGAATAGTTGAGTTAAACATTAAAAAACACACACACACACACACACACACACACACACACACACAAAGAAAACAGATTAAACTTGTTTTCTCATCATGTAAACAAAATTAACTTTTCTTTACTAAAGAGATTTTTATTTTTTAACTCTTTTTATATTATAAATATATACTGTATATATATAAAGTATATTCTCATATAAACTTGAAAGATTCTTTCCTATGAGGGTAATAAAATTTTATATAACTCCACTTAATTTTAAAGCATGCAATTTTGTTAAGTTTAACTCTGTAGAAAGGTTGAAAATCTTCCTCTTTAGAAAAAAAGGAAGAAGAAAAAACACTAATCAACTGAAAGAAAATAGGTTTTGCTGTCAGAGAATAGCCAGGTCAATGAGAGGGCTCATCTGTTTGTTTGGTCAGTTGCCATAGAGATAAAGAGACCGCATGTGTCATGTGATCAGAGTTACTCTTATTGTATGTTGTGTTTATCATCTTATAATTAAATAACTATAAATTTTATTAAGTTGCAATTACTTTATCGATTTTACAAGTAAAAATTAGTTCAAAAGTCTTTATATGTAAAAAAAAAAAATGATTCAAGTATCTAAATGTTTGACTAATTATATCAGTAGATAAAAGTCTAGTTGTAATAAATTCTTATACTTGTCTACTTAGCTTTAAAACTCGTAAACAGTTAGTAGAAAATATCTAATTTTAATAAAAGGTTCTTCATTATCCTTGTAGAAAATCGATAATTTTTAGTATTTTTAGCTATAAACCACATGATGTATATCATTGGGTGGAGCTGTTTGGGATAAGTGTCTGGCTTGTAATGAATTACATGCTATTTCTCATCTAACCGTACGATACTATTACAGGAATAATGTTCATGACGTAAAACTATTCTTTCACTTGTTCGTTATGGGGAGGGAGAAGAATAACACGAAAATTTAAACCATTTTGGGCGGTGCATTTTGTTGAAATTAATTTTTATTAGTCGCGCGATTCCTGTGATAGTTTAGTCTCTTGCGCTCGAAAAACGATCTTACATCTCGAAGACAAAATATTTGTTATTAATTTTTATTTAATTTTCTGATAGACACTTCCACTGCCTTTCAACAAAATATATGTGCCAAGGAGTTCCAGCTGTAATGAGCACATTGCTGGCAAATATTAATGCTTACTATGCACACACTGCTGCTTCCTCTGCAGTTTCTGCAAGCGATAGGTTTGCTGCATCAAATTTTGGAGTAAGTCATTCTGATGAAATATTCAGATTTAAAATTAAATTGAAATATTTTTATATTAAGATTTTTATGTAGTTATTAATAGTTGATTTTATTGGTTGTATAATAATTTAAAGTTAGATTTGAATTCTATTTTTAAAAAAATTTATACCATATAACTATAACCAAGCCAAAAGTTACAATGATTACCAAATAGTTTAATGAAATTCATCTTTAAATGTCTTTTGGCTAGACTAATATTGAATAAGCAAGAGTTTACTTGATACTAGTGGCATCCTTGTCAATTTTCAAATTTTGCTTGTAATTTGAATTTGAAATTTTATTAAACTTTATTGCATTATATGTTAATATAAATTGTTAGGGAGCAATAAAGATATTTTTACATTTTGTTTATAAACTAATGGATTATACACAAACATTAATATTATGTCGTTCTAACATCAGTTTGGTTAAGAATTATCAAACTGATATTTTTTAGATCATGATTAGATCCAAACAACTTCATAGCAGAATATACATTTTATCATGTCAATGCTTTTGTTATAAAAGATGGAAACATTTCCTGTGACTGATGATGATTTTTAAATATTTTTGATATTTAATGTGTGTGATTATCACACACATTATATATATATGATATGATATGAGATATGATCATTTATCATGAACAGATATGTGAACATGTAAAATCATATACACATAAAAGATCTTTTGTAATACCTTATATATGTTCTTTGGAGTGTTCTTGGAATGTATATAAGTTGTTATAAAAGAAATAGACAACACAGCATTGACAGTTTTTACTAACTTTGAAATTATAATGGTTAATTAGAAAAAATGTGATGTTAATCAGAGATGCTGGAAACATTTGGCCATTTTTGTTCATAATTAGATCTCATTTAATTCAGTAAATTTGGTTCACTGAGTTATATAAGATTTATAATATTAATGCAAGGGATTGTGACATTTTATCTTAGCATGACAAATTTATGATGACATGCAATTGATGGTTCACATAAATTTTTTTTATATTTAGATCACTCAATACTATCATTTATTATTTATACCAGATCAAAATTTAATTCTATTTAATTTTGGTGGAATTCTCTTAAACTTAAATGTATGGAGTCTTCTTTCTGATGACTAGTCTTGATGTAGAAATGATGTAGTCTTGATCGTCTGCTTTACTGTTTCATAGAAATTATGTAATTTGAGGAAGGGTGATAAAGCAAGCCAGAAATGTTAGTTTTTAATTAAATATTCATTTGAGGATTGAAGGTTCTTTCTTCTAACAAAATATTGTAAAGCCTATAACTGAAAATATCACTAATTACAGTCAAACTCTGTTTATTCAGATTTCCAGAATATCCAGATTAGTTTGTATAGTCATTTTTTTTTAAACTTTTACATACTTTTGTAGAAAAATTATTTTTTGTGATATTTGTGAGATCACTGAAACATTGTTACATGGATACTATATATATTAAGGTTGTAAATACAGTAATCTCACATTTGTAAGAATAATAAAACTATATATTGTTTGTATGTACTGAGTAATTTTTGTTCTGTTTATATAATAATAATGTTCTTGTGGCGTAGTAAACACTAGTATTGTGTTTTATTCCAAAGACACATGGCAAGTTTTGGTGTGGAAGGTGAAAAAGGGGGAGGAAACAGCTAAAAATTTTTACAGTTGTATTGCATCAAAATTTACCTAAAAGGGAAGATTTTAACTTTTTAATTTGTAATATATACTAGTTTATTTACAAAAGATTAAAGCTGATTTTACATGTTTTTAAATTATACAAAGTGTAACCAAAAGGTACAGTACATCTATATATCGTTTATGTACTCATTGTTTTATGTAAATTCTCTACTGTAATAAGTTAAAAAATATATNGTCGAAACGTGTACGGTACACGTTTTTAACCTCAATTCTTATGAAGATTTTTATTTTGACAAGATAAACTTTACGATGATTCTAAAATTATGTTCGGTGGACAAAAATTGCAGTCTACTTTAGCGAGAAAACAATGCTTTTTTTTTTTTTTATATAAACGATCATAATAAAATTTTTGATGCGTGCACGTTAGTACAGTAGCGTTCTTGTAAAGACGTTACAAATAAATAAAAAGTAACATTATTATTATTATTTAGATATTAATAATTATAATTATTATCGAAAGAATTTAAAAGTATTATAGTAACATAATAGCTGTAAAATTTTGTGATAATGATATTATTGTAATAGGAATTGGTTACAACGAGTTTGTGATTGTGATTTATTATTACATTATAACAATTGTTATGATATTGATTATGATCACTGTCTGATGCAAATAATAATAATTATTATTATTATTATTTTCATTTTTATTACATAACTATTATTTGCATCAGACAGTGCATCAGACATTTTATTATTATTATTGTAATTGTGTTATAATAACTGCAATCACAGTGATTATTTTAATATAAATAACTGTGATTGTTATAACGATTTGATTTATTAATTGATTATAAAAGTAATTCCTTAGGCAAGAAGTACAGTACCTTCTCCAAACACAATATAATATATCTTTAAAATTACACAAAAATTATTTGATAGAGATAATCATTGAAAATGTTTTGAATTTGATCATAGATAATGCAATTACTATGATAATGATTATGAAGTTGCGGTTGCTATATTAACGATTACGATTACTATGATTGGTTTGATGCTGATTAAAATTGTTGCGATAATTATGAAGAATATGATTATGGAGACAGTAATTATAAATATTATAACTGTTGTGATAATGATGCTGATTATTTAAATGATCGATCATAAAACAATGTGTTTACTATGATTATTATAGTCTAGTAGTATTAATTTTTACGATGATAAATGCACTGATTATGGTTATAATTAATGTAATAGTAGCTGTAACAATCATAATGTTGTTTAACACTTATTATAATGTATTATGATAATAAATATGATAATTATGATTGCCATTGCAGTCACATAGTAAGTATAATAAATGAAAAAAAAAGTGCAGCTATGACAAAAATTAAAATTTGTAAAATTGAAATATTATACAGAAACTTTCTTTCACTGTAATTATTTTTTGTGTAATTATAATTGTTTGTAAAATGATAATTATTAATATAATTTTGATCTTATGACAATATCCGTAAGATTTTTATAAAAATAATTGTAATTATTTGCTATATATGGTTAAAATTTTATGATAATGAGGATGACAATGAATTTAGTTGTTATAACAGAGACTAAACTTAAACTAGTTCGTTAAATTTGTTTGTATTTATACTTAAATTATAAAAATAATTACTCTGCTGTAATTATTGTTACTCTGATCATAATTTTCGATAGTAATTATAAATGGCTTTAAAGAATAATTTCATATTTATATGCTTATTGATTTTCGTTTGCAACTGAGCTAGCCCGTGATTATATTTGATTATTATTATATTTCTGATGAGAGAATTATTGTAATTATAGTTACATTTTTTTAATAATGTAAATATTTTACTATAATGATAACAGTTAATCGGTATCTTAAAATTGCTGCAATTTTTATAATTAAAATTATTTTTTGATAATGATAATTGTAATTATTATTATTATATTGACTATTAATATTATCAAATTTAACAAAATGTAATTTTTATAGAAAGCGTGCGAATTTTAAATTAGTAATAATTCTGATTATTGTTATTGTCATTAAAATAAAATGGATTATTTTAACTTCTGGAGTATGAAAAGCAATAACAGCATGATAATAATTTAATAATTTTAATAAGGAGTTTTCTTGTTTTAATTTTTATATAATAAAATGATTAACTAATAATGCATTTCATTGTTTTAATTGTTTCTTTTCTAAACACTATGCAATGTATTTACAAACACTTGTTTGAACAGCATCCATTATTCGACAATTTATTACGTGTATGTAGTGTTTTAAAATACACTATATAGTGCTTACAGAAGAAATAGATAATACAAAACAAGGTTCCAAAACAATTAAAGTGAAGGTATGGTCGCTATGAATACCTTAAAGTGAAGGTATGGTCGCTATTCTGTTTATCAATGTGATGATAAACAGAAGCATAGTTATTCTGATTATAATGATAAAAGAAGTTATTATATTAAGTATAATATTTAAATAACGAATATAATCGTAATTTACTACTTAAAGTACTCAATGTCGTTACGTAGAAAGAAGCAACGATTAAACTGTACAGTACATATATCAATTTTAACAATTCAAATTATAAAAAGATATATGGAAAAGTTTCTTTTCGGTATTGAAATTCTTTTCTAAACTTTCCAGCTCGGTTCATCTTTTCATCAAGAAAGGAAATAGTGGCGAAGAGATGCAGACAGTCTCTTGACAGACGAGCCTTTGACCAAAAAAAGATAGGCACATTCTTACTCCACCAAGTGCATATGAAGTTCACTAACATCTTTCTTACCAATACTATTATAATATCCGATAAACCTAATTCTTTATTGTGTTTGTGTCATAACGCACCAAACACCGCAACTACATCCAATATTCGATGTTAGAAAGATCATGTTCGCAACACAACTGATAAACTTAAAACCTGGCTCTTTATTGATCCGTCTGCTTTACTGTAAATTTATATAACACAATGTTATATATTTATATAAAAATACAATAAAAATTATTATTTACATAAAAATATATATACATATATTTTAAATTTACGAAAACAAGAAAGATTTTTTTTCTTTAAATGAGTAAATTATAAATAAATCATTATATAAAATTACTAATGATATAAATAAATTAAAATTAAGAATAATATTTCTAAAAATAAATTTTACTTGAATAAAAGCGTATTTTTAAATAAAATATTAAATTATTACACGAAATCCGATAGTTTGAAATTGGTTTTTTTTTTTGTCTAATCTTTCAAACCAACAAAAATTTCCAGACATTTTGTAAACAACTCGTCTTTATATGTTTCCCCTACGGTTTAATCTACGAAATGAAACGTATTCGTAATGTATTAACGAATTTAATTTCACGGATTTATCGTTGATTTTTCTATAAGTTATAGGCCTATACAGGACACTCGTCCCCTATTTAGTCTGTTAAATCGAGGGTTTACTGTATTTTTATTACATTTATTTGTTTTTTTGTAAAATTATAATTTTCATTTCCATATTTAACAGATTATTGAAATTCCTATTCGAATATTGTAAGATTTTTTTTTTTTTTACTTTAACAATTGTACTCTACTGTAAATAATTTTTATATAAATGTAACAGTATATAAACATAATTATTTCATATATAAATTTTAGATATTTTTAATATATATTTAAAAATTTCCATACATTTTAACGACATATTTTCTATTAATTACTATAATTTTTCATTAATTTTTCAAAATTTACACTTCTTTTTTTATAAATTCCGTTAACATTTTAATAATTTTATTACTTTTTTTAATGTAAAACATAAAAATAACATTAAATTCATTGAAATTATAATTTTACTAGTTAATTTATTGAGATGTTGCGATGCTTATAAAACAAGTTTTGCAATAGAAATCTAGTGTTTTATAGCATTTACAATTATGCTGCTATAGTAACAATGATTTTTGCATATAAACACAGGATTTTCTACCAATACCGTCCCGTTAATATACATATATATATATATATATATATTACGCAATTAATCTTTTCTAGTGAATAACTAACCAATTCGTTAATATACACAATATGATGCTGTAAAAATCAGCATAATTTAGCTATTTAATTGATTAACGTTGAAACAATTCTTTAAAAATTAATAAAAATTTCTCAAAATAGATAAAACACATAACTTATAATACATAATAGAACGAATTTATTAAATTTTGATATTTTAAGTCACGGCACGCGTTAATATAACGTTTCGTGTTTAGAAACTACTTAATATATTCATGTTATTTCTAGTTAAAATTTTTCTTTTTATAACAGGATAATATATATCTATATGCATTTATAATGCTACAATTATTTAATTTTATTCAATACCTTTTCCTTTCATAGTTACCGTATATTGTTAGTATTATAAACGCTAAATAATTAATAGTGTGGTTATGTTAATTATCATTAATAGGTTTAAGTGAAAGAAAAAAACTCTTAAAAATACTGAATTTTTTTTTTTTAAATTTAATATTAATTTTGATAAGTTTAAAACATTTTAAAATGAAAAATTCTTGAGAATTTCGAAATAAAAGTTTCAATTCTGTAGTGCGAATATGGCGAAATGTGCTTTTACTATATCCTTTTCAACGAGTGAGTTGCATTTCAAAATATTTGTATGGTCCTCCATTCCGTTTATATATTACTTTTTTTTTAAAGGCATAAATAAACATTTATATCTTGCAAAAATAATGCAAAAAATAGGTAGAAAACTATTAAAAAAAAATGTATTTTTCAATAGACTTATGAGCAATATTTTAGATAATTGACGTATTGTAAAGAAAGGAATCGAAGTTATTTTCTCTTAAATTGAACAGAAAAATTAAGTAAGGAAGCAATCGAAAATTAATTCAATCAAACAAAAAATTGTTTTACAGGATATTTTTCTAGTAAAATGAAGTTAGGGAGAAAAAAAATTGTTCGTACAGTACATGATCTGCTTCTACAAAATAAGATGTATTGATGGGGGAGGAAATATAACTCTTATATTAAGAGAAATAAATAGTTTTTGTAAAGGTTAAGAACAGTGATCATCGTTATAAAACAGTGAAAATAGCTATTTTATTAGAATTCGATTGAAAAATTGACATAAACTAAAACGAAGCAGTAAACAATAATATTGAATGATAAATGAAGGGATAAATTTAAAAAATAAAAATAAAAATACTATGAACATAGGCGGTCTTCTGTAATATTTATAATGAAATGTGAATTATAAATCGATTGGATTAGCTGACGTATTAATTAATTGAAGAAGATCACGAGAAGAGGTTAGAATATTGTTATTATGATATCGACCGGTTAAAAAAACACACAATAATCTTTTTAAATATTTAAATCATTTAATATAAATTTAAATCGGCAGAAGAATTTTATCATCTTATATTTATATTTCTTTGGTTTCTGTCACGATCCAAGGATTTCGTGTTTTCTAGTAATTCATGTTTTATATTATCTTATAAAATATTTTAACGATACGAAGTGACAAACATTCAGAAATCTTGACATAATAATAAAATTATAAGTAGTAAATATTATATATATATATCAAACGAAGAAATTAATTTTGGAAAAAAAACTAATAATATAAAAGGTCGTTCTTAGAAAAATAGGAATGGGGAGAACAGAAACTACTTCAATAAAAATAAACGAAAAAAGTTTTCTGAAAAGTTTAAGAATATGAGAATCTAGCAAAATAAACACACCACACGAAAAAAACAAGAGTTCCTTCTGGAAAAAGAAGATACGAAAAAGACAAAAGATGTATTCTAGCAGAAAAAAAAAAGAATGGACAAAAATCAAGGGTGCTTCTATGAAAAAAAAAAGAATAAGAATAAGAATTACTTCAGGAAAATGAGAATGAAATAAAATTACTGAAGGAAACTAAGAAGAAAAAAATAAAAATAAAATTATTTCTAAGAATTGAAACGTATTATTTTCAAGAAAAAATTAAAAATTTTCGAATTACTGGCAAAATATCAGAAAAAGTTGGTTAGTTAGTTAAGAAATCACAAAGTGGGACTGGAACAAGTAGGTTACAAAGTTTCAATAAAAATGGAAAACAAGTCTCGGTAGAAACTGATTGAAGAATGAAACATAAATTAAATTGGAAATGGAGTGAAAGATCATAAGTTAAATCAAAAATGAATTGAGTGGAAAAATAGCAATTATATACCAGAAGTACGACGTTAAAAAAAAGAACGAAGATTCTATCGGCAATGAAGTGAATGAAACAGCAAAAGTTAACTAGAAAAAGAATCAGAGAAAAATAAAAATTACATCGAAATTGAGTGTCAGTAAAAAAGTATAAAAGAAAAAAGAAATTCCGAGGAAGGTCGAATAAAAGAAACATAAATTACATCTAGTGGAAAACATTAGTAGAATAAAGAATAAGATTCGGAAGTAGAGTTTTCTGAATAACACATATTACTTCAAAGAATAGCAGAAATACATCAGGAATGCGCATTAAACTCTGATATTCTCCGGAGGACCACTCATCTGTCTGACAAATGCAAAGTTTTAAGACATGAGAGTAGCACAAATATATATAAAAGTTTGATACTATTCTATCTAGAGAGTTTAAATGGGTGTGAAGTGTATCCACTTAAGCTTTTTCATAGCTAACTATAATATTGACTCTCCCATCCATAACATAGTTGAAGTATTGTTTTGACTTAAATTTTCGGTGGAAAAATAATGGCAATAATCGCATCCTCGCTCTGTAACGTATTAAAAAAAAAAAGTATAGAATTTCCAATGACTTTAATGTTCTTGAATGTAAGAGGAGTGTTTTCATTATCGAGTAATTACCACATTTTTCAGAAACGAAACCGAGCTCTGTATACTAATTAGCGTTAAAACAAAAGATGAATTTATTGTTTAAGTTATTAACATAAATCAGTTGATGTTTTTTACAAGGTTTAGAAATCAGTTTATGTATATCTCGATTGATAAATTTCAATTTAATAACTTAAATAATTTATTTTATAATAAAAAAATATATATATATATTGAAAATTTATATTTTTTTTGTTACTTTATAAAATTGTTCTATAATGTAGAAAAAATTACTTTATAAATTTTCTACTTTGTTGTCACGATACTCACATCAAAAACTTCGATTTATTGCGTGTAAACGTGCGATTTTCTCAAAACAAACTACGTATTTTCTAAGATTTCACAATATAAAAACGTAAAGAGTTTTTTTTAGTTGTAAACTTTTAATAATAATAATAAAAAAGTAGTTATTTTAATGAAAAAAAGAAAGCTTTCACCAATTAATTATTTGAGAAAAAATCTAAAAATTAGTTTTTCGATTCTTATCAATGATTCGTGAGTCACAATAATGCAATTGTTGCATGTCTTAGTTCCTCTAATGGAAACTACTGCAATCCTATCAGCCTTTGTTTTTCTCTTTTCCAATCAAAGTTTCCCAATATCTAGCTATCAGAATGGATATAAAAATTGTATAGTATTAGTCAAGAATGGAGTCATTGTTAACATCATCAAACTTAATTTCTGTCTGATGCATCATCTCTTACGTTAAAAGCCTTTATTAATTATTCAATTTCTAGAAAAAGTTTTTATATTTAATTATTTCTTAAAGTTATTTAACACTGTTTCAATTTTAATATCCGTTCGGTTTATAATTTTACGTTTAGAATTTATTTATTTATTTATTTTATATCTAGTCACTCTCTATGGCTTCGTAACTTTGCATTTCAGCAACTTCTATTGTCTCTTACATTCAAATAAATGTCTGCTGAAAGTATTTTTTTTTTTTAAATTTGGAAACTGAATACTTTCTTCTACTCTTCCTCAATAGAGAGATTAGTTGTGATGTTAGGAAAAAATATTGATAAAAAAAAATAGCTGTAAAACCCTTGGAGAAAATCTTCAGTTAGATAAATTATGGAGGTTCCATACACAAAAATGTACAATTAAAATTCTAAAAAAAATAAAACTAGAATTGTTTAATGCTTTTTCGTTGAAAAATATTAAATTTTAAGAATTCTAGATAAGAAATATTATTGAAATTTTATTAGAAAAGTGTTTTTGTGGAGAAAAATATATATAGCCTACAATAGTGGAATTCTAAGAAAAGTGTTATGTTAAATAAGTCATAAAATCCTTCTAGAAAAACATTTATAGTTAAAAATATACTATTAAATTTAAAATAATGAATTAATAAAATCATATAATAAAGAAATGTATTTGGTATTGGATTAAATACAGTAAAAAAATTTTAAAATAAAAATACAAAAATTTATTTTGGAGATAAAAAAATAAATATAAAAAATCCTAAATTAATCATTGAAAAACCTTTTTTAACAAGAAAATTCTATTCTGGTAGTTAAAAAATGCATCGTTTAATGATAAAAACATTTATCACGAAAAAACGATTTATGAAACTCTAAAAGGCTGCATTGATATATAAAAAGGAACATAATGAATCTTCATTAAAAAAAAATCTGTTATAGAAAACTAAGAATAAAAGTAAAATTTGATATTTACTTAACTATCTTATAATCTTTTTATTACATTTTATCGTTAGAATGTAACTAAATATAAGAAGATATACTTCCTTTAATAGATTCTTGTTATCTTTACTTAAGAATAACTCTTATAACGATTACACACATCCGAGAATAGAGGATAAAGAGTTATTTTAACAAACAGAATTGATAACTTGGAAGATTTCCGAACAGAAATGTGTTGATTCGTCTTAATTGATAAGATCGATACTGATTGCTTAGTAATTTACAATTAATTCAGTTCTATTTGAGGAAATGTTTGATTCTCTTCAATACTTTTCAATTATATTAAATTATTTAAATCGTTGCTATTAAATAAATAAAATCAAAATCGATTTATTTTCCAGATCCTTTACCATTATTTATTCTTTAAAAAATCCACTTTAAGCCTCTTCTGATCTTCCTTGTTTAAAATCTTGAAAATCTTGGTTATTTTATACAATATATAACCTTTACGAAGACAAATAGGATTGTAAACATCCGTACAGTACTTTTATTTTTCAATCCTTCTAAAAAAATCTGATTTTATTCGTCTTATTTTGTGAAAGTCTATTGTGTAAATTGACGAAAATGTTTAGATTATCTTTTGAAAGATTTATATATATATGAACTGATTAAATATTATTTACTTTGTAAAATATTTGCTTAAAATATGTTTAATGATAATTTTCTATTTTTAATGGCGATTATTTAAAAGAATTAGAATAATTGGTGTTACATTTTTTATGTCTACATAATTTTATAATCTAGCCAATAATCGTTAAGACAGCCACGTCAATCAATGTCTGTGATTAGTTGGATCACGATAATTAGTTAAAAACAAAAAAGGTGGAGCTATATATTTTATATTTTCACCAATCAGCGTTAAGTTAGCAATGTCAATCATTCTTCGTTAAGTTTTTAGGCGCGATATCTTATAAATGTCGCATAGGACGGGTTACGTTCGTAGATATCTTTTTTTTTTTATTCGTTTTACTTTTTCTACAATTTAAAAAGTGTAATGCCTTAACTCCTGAATTCATTCTACACAAATGAAAAATTCTACATTTTTTTCTTTGTTAAGACATGACTTTCCGGTGAATTCTATCACTGTTTTAATAGGAAAAAACTCCAATTTTTATTACACGTTCAATCAGTCGTTTGCTAAAACAAGAAAAGAAATAAAAAAAACTGACATTTTCTACTCAAATATTTATCTTCTGAAAGAAAGAATGGCTTGGAACCTTGTACAAAAGGCACATTTAGAAAGTAGGACTCCTCTTAGGAGGTTCTCTTAAGTGATAGTTGTCAATTAAGAGAAAGAAAGAAGTGTTTTTCGATTTGCAAATGGTTTATTTAGAGTCATCAATGTGCTTGATGAATAGAGAAGATCTGGTCAACAAGAAGGCGTAAAAGCTATCCAGACTTTGTATCTTCATCTTCTTCATCTTTAGTAGAATTTATTGGTTTTGTTACTTCACTCGAACAATCTCCGTTAGCTTAATGGTCAGTGTCTAACCGAGTCTGAGATTTATTGTTAAAGTAATCAGCTAAATCCGGATAGACAGATAGTTACCGGTTAACAATTTAGTTAAGAACAAAGATAAAGTAAAAATTTATATGCAACCATAGAAAAAAATAATAATAATAACGAAATTAAACTAATTAATTCAGAATTATTTTATTGTTAACGCATCAGTTGTGATAACCGTGATAAATCTGCTTACAAAAACGCTACTGATTAATTTTTAAATTATAAAAAAATATACAGTATATACAAACTTATCAACTCTCTTGACTTTCTTGTAAAGTATTAGTTACGGTTTATAAGTACTTAACAAGTAATTAATGTTGAATTCTTCATAAAAATCTGCAATTTTTTTTTTAATTTTTTGTTATTCCAACGAATTAAAATTAAATCTGAACAAGTTATAAATTAATACCTTTTTAAAGATCATTTTTATATTATTTTTTTAAAAAATAAAAGCATCAGTTTCTTGAATAATTTTTTAAAAAATTGTTTCTTACTTTCTGAGTAAAGGAACAGACGGATGAATTCCATTCAACGTCGTTTTTTGGAAAAAAATTTCAAAAATTTCAGTGAATAAATATTCTTAGAATTACGTAAGACATTATTTTATATAAAATAATTTTATTTATAATTAAAAGAATTCAAATTAAACACTAAAATAGCAAGTGATATGAAATGATTTTTCTAAGTAAGATAAAGATTGATACGGAGAAATATAGGCCTATATAATAGTTCTAGGTAACAATGCTGGTATTTTAATCATATATTTGTCAAAAAAAATCAGCATTAATGAAGATAAATCTGTAAAATCCGACATCAAATTTGATGGAAGAGAAAAATGCCACCCAATCGATTCGACAAGTGTCGTATCACTGCTCGAAATTAATCGTTGGTTCTAGTACATTTACACAAAACGCATTGTCGACTTCGGTCGACCTTTCATCATCTGTCACAACAATAATATAAGCTAAGAAAGATATATTAATTAAATTAACAAAGAAAATAGAAAAATGTTACTACAGTATCATGTCCGTGACTTAAAAGCTGGTATCATAATTAGCTTGTCTTGCATTCCTGTAAATGTTTTGACATTTATATAAACTAAGGAAATTGTATTCCTTTATCTGAAAAACTTCGTAAACCAAGCTAATATTTTTCTAAAGAAGCATTTTTCTTTATATAAAGTTTATAATCTTTCAAGTAGAATAATATAAAAAAAAAAAAAATCTAAGTTCATCTGCACAATTTACAGCTGAGACTAGCAGAAAAAAAATAGCTTAAAAAATGCTGATAAAGTGGGAGTTTTGCACATAAAAAATACCTTACACTATTTATAACTTTGCCCATTGGTATAGAAAGTTATTTTTTTTTTTTTAAATTCATTTAAACATTGGCCACATGCCAAGAGATATCATTGAATTTCTACTTTTATTAACTGTCCTTTACGGTTTTTCTTGCATTAAGGAGAGATTTAGGCAACAGAAATATATTTAGAGAATTCCAGATATAAAACAGGTGGTCGTATTTAAAAAATAAATTGATAATTATTCGTTTATTAATATAAATTGTGAACTATAGCTTATTTGTTTTCTATAAAAGTGATGTTTTTAATAAGAAATCCGTAAACATAACCATAAATATCACTTCTTCTACACCATCTCCTGTGTGTCTCTCGAAACAAGATTAATATCCACTTGGGATGGTAACAAAGCAGTTCTGGCTCTTCCCTCTAACCGAAAGTCGATTAATTCAGAAGATTAAGTTAAAGTAAAGTTAGTGAAAGCATTTTACTAGCATTCGCATTTTTACACGAAAGATAAATTCCTGTTTTTCTCGCCCCCTCTTTCTCATAACTTAGACTTTTTCGCATGAAAAGAATCAAAATCTCTCGATTTTTCCATTCGTTTGATTCGATCTTTCAGCGTTAAAAAATTTTTATTTTGTAAAAAAACAAAATAAATTTTATATATTGTGTACAGTACATTTATAACAATTTCATACACCAAAATATCCACATAAAGATTAATATTTTACTAGTAACTAAAGAAAAGCAATATTAGCTTGTCATCAGTGTATCTTGACATTCCTTTCTCCCTTCGATCTAGAATTTTTTTTTTTAATATAAAATAAGTAAGAGAAAGACAGGTGTCGCCTAGAAAACTGCTATTCAATACTTTATCACTATCTTCTATCCTTTTTTAATATAGAGAGGAATATATCAATAAGCCATCGTGTGAAAGCTGTTATCGAGTTGCTCATATTTTTCCACCTGTTTTTTTTTTTCTTTTTTTTCTTTTAACTTATAACTGTTTATCTAATAAACTTCTTTCGACATTTTTATAAACTGTATATTTGTTTTATTAAATATAACATATGTTTATTTTATGTTAAAATGGGATGATAAAATGGAGACGATTGCCGTTTCTTAAAGAGATGCCGAGTAAAAGTAACAAAACTTCATTAATCGACTCGAAGCCTGGCAGAAGGACTAAACCATTAGCAAACTGTTTGGAGGGTATAGAAGCCCCAGGCAGAGGATTTCTTGGAAATGGCAAGAGAAAACTGAACTGTACGATTGAAGGTGTTATTGGCGGGATGCCAGAACGAATTTTTGGAAATTTGCCAAAGTTGACAAAACGATCCGGTTCCTTACTTCCACGTGTGAACTTCACAATAGCAATCTTGGTCACTTCTCATTTGCAGACGTTTGCATGCTGTTACAGTCTCCTGTATAAAGCGTTGCTTACATTCTTTAATCTTAAATAAATGATGAAGGTATTTTTCTTTTACACGAAATGCTAGAGAATTGATCAATTTTGTGAAAGATTTGAAAAAAAAATGATTGCAAAAGAAAAATTTTTTTAATTACTAATACATGTGTGTGACTGTTAAATTCCCAAGTAAGCTGGCAAGTCGAATATAAAAATGTCGTCTTTAAGTGTTCCATCAGTCGATGTAGATTATTGATTGGAAAAAAATATACATGGACGGATGAATTTATTCGATATTCATATGATGAATATCGAATTCGTATTTTACGAGTCGTTAAGGTAAAGTAGAATGTTTAAATTCATTCAAAACGCTAGTTTTCCTTTGTTAAAACTACAAAAAAAAAAAAAAAATGTTAGATTGAAAGCTTTAATAGTTGTTAAAATAATATTTAAAAAAAAACTAAATAATTTAATTTTAGAATTTATATTTTTGATGTGCACCGAATAAATAATTGTATTTTTTAATTAATTTATATTTTTAAATTATTATTTAACATCCATTCGAATTTTTATTTGTTACATTTGCATGTTTTATATTGCTTCAACAACCTCTATCGATATTAGTTTTGAAGATTTATTAGGTAAATATGTTAATTTTGTGAAGGAAAATTATGAAGTTTTGCTCAACAGAATTTTTTTTTTTAATTATAAAAATATCATAAATTTCAATGATACGAAGAAATTTATTTCGAAATAATAAAGATTTTATCATAAAAAAATACTATAAATTTTAAAAAAAGGAAATAGGTTGTATATTCTATAAGATATTTGTGTGTGTTTCAAAATAGATCATTTTTTCACTATAAGAAAAACATAAATTAAAATTTATGGTTTTCCTATGATAGGAAAACATCAAAACAATATTCCTTTATGAAAAGTTTTACAATCTGTGGATTGTTGTTTGCTATTAAAATATGAGCAAAAGTTTTATAGTTACGAGTTTACAGTAAGGATAAAGTACAGCGATTTATATATACTATATATATGAATAGTTTGGCCTGGAAAGTTTCGTAGAGAGTACTTTAACTGAAAAGATTTCCTACGTTGTAAAAAAGTAGTTTAAATCTAGAATTATAGAGTCGGTAGTTTAGAAGAGGATTGGAGATTTATGAGGCGTGATCTTCTGAGTTTAAACTATCCTCTCTCTCTCACTTATTTTTATTTATCAACGTTTCGGTTCTGTTAAGTATTACACCATTTTTATTTTTCAAAATTACTATTTAAAATTATATATCTCGAAATGCAAAAATATAGGAAAATGAGAAGATTAACAATAAGTCCAAGATGATCTTCTTTTAATATTTTTCTTATTTTTGATCATATTTTTAATTTTAAGAGATTAAATACTTTTATTGTTTTAAATTTTATCAAAATTACGCATCAGAACAAATTAAATAATTACGTTTGAACTTAAATTTACGTTAATACAACAGTGCAGTTGAAAATTGCTTTATAAAACTATATTATTGAAGATTCCAAATGAACATTTCTTCATGAACATACTTCAATGATTCCACTGAACACAAAGTAATCTTGAAAACATGTGAAAGCCATAAAAGAAGCAGCCTCGTTGTATGAATTATTCTTTTCGAGATTCCTTTTCTACATAAACAGTATTCCCGTTGAATTTACAGGACTGTTACTTCTAGAGATGCGATACTCGTCTACATACAAAGCATCCTACTGAATATGTAGTGTAACTACTTAACATAACAGAACAGTCCACTGAATATTTAATTATCCTTTTCTATTGAACACAAGTTATTCTTTCAAGACATATGCTATACCTCGTAAATAAAGAAAATCTATTGAATATATAGCATTTTTCTCGAGCACATAACAAGAAAAGTTGTGTTTGAAGAAAAAATATAAATAATTTTGTATATTGAATTCTTCTCAGTTAAAGTTTAACATAATAAAGAATTTTTGTGAAAAAAAAAATTATAAACTTTAGCAGTAAAAACTTTTGTATTTCAATGTATTCGCCATTAGGAAATCATAAAATTTTTAAGAAACAACAATAAATATTCTTAAAAACTGGACATTACTCATCTGAGAAAATCGTAAACTTTAACAATGAGTAAACAATAGCACATAAAAGAAGATTTTTATTCTTTCTAAACATAATACTTTTTCTATACCTCAGTAAGAAAGCTTATCTATTCAGTTTGAATAACCATTTAACTTGCAGCATCCCTCTACTCATCAGAAATGCTGCAGAATAGACAAACTCACGAGTTAACAAAGCTCTTAAAACATTCAGAATCCATACAAAGAAGGTTAAATTGCTTGAAAAATGATGTAAAACTTTCAACAATAGAATGACGAATCTCTTAACGAGCAAATTACAATATTACTCCATTCCATTAAGAACGAGAGAACAGAAAATGATTCAAATAATCAAAAAATTTTTTTCATATTCTCATAAAATGAAGAATATGTTAAATTCGGTTATTACATTTTGATGAATACGTGCATTTTATTCGTCGAGAAAACCTGAAAATTATAGAAGTGTCCAATGACCACCTGTTCGCAATCGATATTTAACCTATGTTTTCAAGAAAAGTATGATGATGATGATGGTTAGCAATTCCAATAATTAGAGTCGAATATCGACAGATATATCTATGATAGAGTAACGTCGTAAGAATGTAATTATTGAAAAATATACAAGCAAAGGTTTAAAAATTTCAATTTTAATAAGACAATATTCAGATTTCAGTTATTCTCCAGATAATTAGTTAAGTTTTAAGTGACAGCATTCGCTTATTATGTAGAATTAGTGTAAGGCATCTGTTATATATATACAGAGAGAGAGAGAGAGAAGAGAGGGAGGAATTACAAACTAAATTATTATAGATAATTATACTAAATTCTGATTATCGTGTCTTACGATAATCTAACAAAGCATCGTAACTAGATAGAATTGGGAGTTCTTAGAAACTCTTTTTAAAAAAGAATACAAATTTTAGTGTGTGTAAACGAGCAGAACACATAATTGACGTTTGAATCAAGAAAATAAGGAAGAAAATTGCATTTTTATACGCATAAACTAGCCATTTTACGGTTTTTAAACACATTTTTTTTTCATTTATCAACGTATTATATTAAATTTAATTAACGAGAGTAAATAAGAAATTTTCAAACCTTATAAAATTTTATTCAATGTATTTATGTAATAGAATAATAAATACCAAAATAAAAACATTTTAGACGGTAACAATACAAAAAAATGTCGCTTGTAGAAGCTCAAAACTGCATTTTAAATTATAAAAATCGATCGATAAGTCGAAAGCAAACAAGCAAATAAACATTTCAAAAGTTATCAAAACATTAGCGAATGACTTATTCAATTTAAAATTTATTAAATTTTAAAATAACTCGAACCGGATAATTAATTCGTAAGAATTCATTAATTTTTCTTCTATTTAATACCACGCTTTAAATTCAAATTTTATCAATTATTATTATAATAGCATCTCTCCTCTTTTTCTTTAAAAAAATAGAAGATGATGCTATTATAATAATAATTAAACGGAATATTTAAATATATTCTATTCTGTTAAATATAAATCTCAAAAATGAATTAAGAGAGAAATTCATTTTGAATGAAAGTATACTTCTTTAATAACAAAGTAACTAAAATATTATAGAATTTCTTTGCTTATTAAGGTAAATGGTTAGGCATTAAACATTATTAACGATTCATTAAAAAAATATAAGAGTATATAAATTTAATTTTTCGATAAATAACTATAAAAAAAATAGCATCAGGCATTCTTTATAATAAATTTTGTTGCTGTAGTAACAAGTATTCGAACAGAAATCCTGACAAAGAGGATTATTAAACATTAAAAAAAAAAATTCTATAAAGTTTAAATACGGATTAAAATTACACAGTAAATTACGCTACTTTAGGAATTATTACTATTGTTGTAATTAGAAGAAAAGGAAAAAAACGTTAAAAAGAAAAAAAATTCGATTTATTAAGCATTAAAAAATCAATACAATTTTAATATATTTATTTGTATATTTTTATAATAAAGCAGTGTGTTTTTTTCTTTAATACTCCAATGAAAATTATTTTAATAATTTAAAAAAAAATCTATTAAAAAGTTTTCAAAATCATTCCGTAATCATAAAAATTTGCTATAAAATTATTTCAAAAAATTGCAATTTTTATAAATATTTTTACCGTACAGAAATAAAAATATCGAGAGAAACATATAAAAATATATTAATTTAATAATATTGGTAAGATATGATGCTGCTGCATTAACAAAGTAACGCATAAAACTGTGCTAAAGAATGCTGCTTGGATAACATCTGTATCGTGTTAATGCAGTAACAAAATATCAGGATTAATGTATACAAAAGTGTGCAGTAAGTAACATCTGTTATATGCTATTTACAACAGCAAATAGTGAAGAATCTTAAGAGAAATCGAGCACAAAAATTCGATTAAGACATCATTAAAAATTTAAGTAGCTGAAAGCTAATTAATTTTCTTATTAATTCTTGTAAATACGAATCAAAATAACAACAAAACAGATTTCGATAGGTTAAAATTAGCATAGCTTCTATAGATTTAACCCACGAAGGAGCGAGCATCTTCTACAAGATTAATATATACGTGTTATGCTGGAAAGAATCATTAATTTTGTTGACATTACTGCATTCAGCGTATATATTATTACATGAGTAATGAATTATAAGAATCTAGTAATGTTTTTTTGAACTCGAATTTTTCGAGTTTTCTAAATTCGCCGAAAAAACTGAAGTTTTCTAATAGATGAGTTGTAAAAGATAGCATTAAGCATTCGGCTACATAGTTTATGATCTATCCTGTTTTTTTTTTTTTTTTAAAGAGAACTTATCCCATGAATAGTGGGTTTAGTAATAATAAAGCACGTGTAACATATCGAAGAGAAGCACACGTGGGGTAAAAGTGGAGCTGATCTTTGCTTGGGGTGTAAGGCGTGCAGTTACTAGGCAACGCACCCCTGTCGTTCAACTAAACGTCATTTTGTCGTATAGTAGATTGGTTGTGTTGAAGTCATTGACCTTTGTCCCGTATCTGACACGCCTCACAGGATCGTTCATTAAATTTCGATATGTGACAAAAGAACGATAAATTTCGGAATAAACCTTACACTTCACTAATTGCCTCCATTATAATCCTTTGGAAGAAGAAGTGGTTTAAACAGTAACAAATAACAACAATAGAAAATCTAGTGTAGAGTTACAGGAGCAGCATCAAAATCTGATATTTTCAACGTTTATCGATGTCCCGAACAATACTGGAACGTACGGAAATCTACTTCTAGTCACGGGTCGTTTAACCGTTCTAGTTGTAGTTAAAGGACTTATTATAGAAAAATTAATTATTTAATGTCATTAAATTTGCAAAAAATCATGTTTAACATAAAATAGATGAGCGCTGTATGCGAATTTATCATTCCCGAGAAAGAAACAGAGAGGAATTTGAAGTTTATAAGAGAAAATCGCGTCGAAAGAAGGAAAATCGAAGGAATAGATACGATATTTGATAAAGTAATGGAAGATAGCTCACCTTGTTACTGCATTAAATCCAAAAACAGTTCCGGAATCCACGCATATCCCATGCTCAGCCACAATAGCTCTCGACACTCCAGCACTCCGACGAAGACTGGGTTATCGGACGGCGGAAATCGAATCAGTGGTAGTGCACATGCGCATAAATCCGGATGCACTTCCGGTTGTTTTGGATCAGGATGAATGCCGCTCGGAAGATGTTTGCGAGCATTTTATCTGATCGGAAAATATCAGAATAGAATTTCTGATATTATTCAACCTCTTCAGCTTATTATCTATGTATTTTATATCAAATAATTAATATTTCTCGTATAAAAAAAAATAGAAAGCTCAGAAAAGTATCATTTCTCGATCGTTTAAAGCGGCTTACACAAGTGATAATGAAGATCCAGATGCTGTTTTCCCGTAATAAACTAACTTTCGCCATTAAAAATTACGATAAACGCTTACAAAACTTGTACTAAAAATTAGAAAGATATGTTTGTTTTTTTTTTTATTAATAGAAAAAGATAAAATCATAAATTAGAAAACAAAAATAACGCAACAAAAAAGTTTGAGATCGATAAGTGATAAATAAAACATTCTATCACAGAAAAGGAAAAAAGTTTGAGGGTTTTTTTTAACATTAAAAATCATTACTGACTCAATTTATCTTCACTCTACTCTAATATTTTTTCTTCTTTCAAATTTTAATTAAAAATAACATTAAATTTTAATTTTGAAAATCGATAGCGAAAGATGATTTGGCATCCAAACACGATCCTTACAGTAAAGAAAAAATATTTAAAAAATGTTTTATCGTCCATACTAATATCTTTCTAGGATGTAAAATCTGCAAGTATATCTTACTTTCTTCTAAAATATAGAATTTGTATGCTTCAGTTTGACTTTGGTTCTCAGGTATGCAGCAGATATAAAATGTGGAATACGTTCGACCGCCATCTTGGCTCCAAGCCAAACGGTATTTTTCAAATAAAAATAAAATTAAAATACTGACTTATTCTATTAATATTTCTACAGAAATATATTAAGATACAATATATTTTTTTAAAAAAAACACCATTTAAATNATTTAAAAAAAAAAAAAATACCATAAAAATCATATTTAAATAGTAAAAAATTTGAATTTTTAAGGTAAGAAAGAAGCATTTCACTCCAGTTGATTGACTCAAAATGGCGACAGATTTGAATTTCTTTTTTTTTTTAATATAAAATTATCGAATAATTGTATATAATCTTAAATATAAACAAAGTATCCGGTATAACTGTTAGTTTAACGGATGCGAAAGATTAATTTTCAACTTATCTTCAACATAAAATCGTTGGCATAATGATAAACTCTAATGTACTGTAATGGACAGTTATTAACGTTAATTCAGTAAACGTTATAAACAAGGATGAACTTATGGATATATGTATATAAAAATCGATACATAAATTTATAGACAATATAAAAATTCTAGATAAAAGTTGAAAGTGAATAAATGAATGTATAAAATAGGGGGAAAAAAATGATATATTTATATATTTTCGAGTGTTATTTTGTATACAAATATAAAGGATGCATCGGGCATACATTGGATTCTTGATCTAAAACGCTTTTAGTCTAACCAGAAGCGAATTTACTTGACAAAAAAAAAACTTTAGTTTCCCTCCAGATAATCGAATAGAATTGAATTGTAAAATTCAACAAATGATTTTCAATACTTCAAAAAAACAAATAAAATAGATTTTTGAATTGTAAAAAGATAATTGAATGATTCAAATTTAACGTTATATAAATAAATAAATTGATCTATAATATGTCTCCTATATATAAATATTATTTATTTATTGTTCTGTACAAATTTCTGTGAATTTTTCTCCATATTTTTAAATACGAAATCTTAAAACATCTTATTATGTAAATTAAAAATTATAACTTTTTCTCCTGTTTCATTTATTTCGTTTTTATTAGACGTAATTAAATTCAAATGTATATGCATCTAATTATATTTGTATATATTTAAAATCTTTTGTTCATTTATAAAATTAATTTCTACTACTTAAAATTCGTACATTTTTTCTAAATAAATTCAAACATATTTTTAAATACTTAAATTTTTCAAATTTCTTATATAATTTGTGGAATTTTTAAAAATAAATTTATAAATTCGTTTTGACATTTTATAAATTTATTGGGTAGTTTTTTTAAAAAAATATTTTCAAATAACTTTATTATTTTTAATAAATTTATATATAATTTTATTGCATTTTTTAAAACATATTTTTGATTTTTTTTCTCATATTTTTAACAAAAAATCTGTAACTTTTGAAATAAATCCCATTAAATTATACACTTTTTAACCATTAAATCTTAACATTTTTAGTCCTCGTTTGCTTTAAAAAATTTCATGCTTAATAAATTTGTACCTTAACAAATTACTCATTTCTGAAGACTCTTTTTTTTTTAAAAAATATTTCTTAAGAAAATCTCTAGCAATAAATTTTTTACATATTCTAACATAAAAATAAATCCAAAAAAACAAGCTACTTTTCTAATTTATTCTCCCAGAGGGACGTACATATTATGTAAGTGATATCTTATTAATTTTTTCCCTCCTCCTTAGCGACTAAGAGTAGAGAAACAAAAAAAAAATGTATAATATATATTTATATAAAATATTAACGGTTTAATTAATATTTTTTTAACTTAAAATTTCAATAATTGGATCTAAAATTATTCGCTTGTTTAGAACGATCCATTACTCGACTATAGAGAACATCTAGATTCGAATGATTGATGATAACTCGGTATAAAAGTTACCATCAATCATTTTGATATTATTTTAAAATATTTATCGATTTTAAAGGTTAAAATTCACATTAAAAATATATTAGATTCTTATAAAATACTATTAATCATGTACAAATTTATTTTCGAGTGTATTCTTCTTCAGAATCGAGTAGTTTCCAAAGCCGAAATGATGTCCCGAGTTCTAATACTGTATACACAATAGATAATTCGATATAAATCTGTTTAATTTGCATTTTATTATAATTAAACTCCTAAATGTTTATTTATCAAACGTAAAAGGGAGCGAATTTAAAAAAAAAAAAAATGGAAAAATTTTAATGATATTTCCTGAATTGTTAAACTTAGATTTCAATCGATTCCGGTAATATCCTAATTATAATTAACAGTTTTAGTATATTGCAGATAACAATTTGTCATCGTTTATAAATCCAAATTATTATAGTAAATTAGCTTGGATACTAAAATCGAATCATTAAGGCTCACCTATACAAAACAAAATGGTTGATGAGAGAGTTGTTGGAGTGCATCAGACTTGTTTACTATGATTATCTATAATATTTAATTAATTAAATTTTAAATTATTATAATAAAATATGCATTTGCTTAAACAAAATATTATCAAATGTAAATTTTTAATGGAATATAAACAAACTAAATTAAATTAATAAATAAATAAATATATATAGGCTATATATATATACTGTATACGTTTTTTTTTAAAGCAAACTTATATAATTCTGTTATACAGATGTATATCTTGAGTTTGTTTACATTGTAAATAATTTTATATAATTTAACTTTATATATTTATTCTTAAAACGTTAATAAATTAAGATGCATTGGGAACCATTTTAAATCAAAATGGCGGATTAAATCTCTCGATAATGCTCTGAGGTTGGAAGGCGAATGCATTGATTTTTATAAAATCCTCTAGTTTTTTTTATAATGTTTTATATATTTAAAATTTAAATAAAATATTCGACAAGNCATCTTTAACAACAATTATTCTAAATTAAAAAAATAATTATTAATAAAACATGTAAAATATGTTAATAAATTTTTAGTAAATAAAATAACTAAACAATTAATAAAAGCAATAAATTTAATTTCTAAATTTTAAAATAATTTAAATTTTTAAGTGATTTTCTGGTTAAATTTTAATTTTATATGCAAAAAAATAAATAAATAAATAAATAAAAAGAGAAAATTTAAAAATAAAAAAATTATATAAATTTTAAATGAATTTTAGATTAAAAGAACGTAAATATTTTATAAAAATTTCCTTTTTTTTTATTTTTTCTTCTATTCATTTCTTAATTAATTACCAAACTTTCTGTTAAAGTTAATTAACTCTGTTGATAAGTGTACAGTGTACTGTACTGTACCTTATTCATAGTGTATATGTAGTATACGTGGTATAGATATACAAATACATATATCTATATTTGTCCTGTATGATGACAAATTGGTGTCATTATATAATTTCTTACCTGAAGCACTTGTCGAGAATCTTTTGTCTAAAGAAGTTCTCAATGAAATGCTGACGTGGATAGTCCTTTCATTGAGCACTTCTTGAGATAAAAGAGGTTTTCAGTGACATAAACACGCGAATCATTCGTTAAAGGCTTGAATGAAAGTAAGCATTTGTGATTTTTCTTATCAAACAAAACAAATCCATTTATAGAGCAAGAGAAATTCTAAAATAATATATTTATCTTTATGTCATTATCAGTAATTCTTAAATGACTTTACGACAAAAAAATCGTTTATTTTTATGAAATTTTTAATGCTTATAAACGTCTAAAATAATAATTGTTTATTTTAAAAAAATAAAATAAATTTTGTATTTAATATTATACAAAGCAATTTTTGTAAATATTTTCTAGAAAATTTTATGAGATATTTAAGGAGGAAAAAAAAAAGAAAGAAAAAAAAAGGATTTATTTCTATAATTTCCCAAGAGATAAATAGGATTTTAAATATTTTATATAAAATAATTTTAAAAAATATGACAAACTAAACGTAGACATTAAATTATTTTTAATAAATTATAATTAGTATTTTCGAAATTTACTGAGGTTTTTAAATTAAGTTTTTGAAAATTTTATAAGTCTCTTGATTCTTATAAAAATGGAAGGTAAAAATAAAAACAGTTGTAAAGTAAATTAACGTTGTGAAAAAGCAATCATTTTTGCAAGTAAAATTACACTTAAGAAAATTGTTAAAGGGCGTTAATAAATTTTGTAATTTAATGTAATGATATTTCAATTAATGTAGGCAAAACCGTAAATTTAATTACGAAAATTGTAATTTGAATTAATGGAATTTTCATTTTAATTGAATATAGGAGTTAACACCATCTGTTGAAGGGGCTTTGAACTAAATGAAGAGAATTAATTTTGAACAAGAAGAAGAGTGATTGTTCGAATTAAGTTAAAAAATTTCGTCTTTTGTGGCTTTAAAACTCGAATTTTTTTCTTCTAAAAATATAAATTTATCAAATTCAAAACATAATTTATCATGTTAAAAACGAGAATTGTTCGAAAATTGTCGTTTGGATTCATTTAAGTATTGAGCTTGATTCAATGGTCTTCGCTCAATAATTGTAGCATAGATCCTTTTTTAAACTAAAATTAAAAGAATAATTCAACAAATATTTGAGATTTTAAGATAAATTTTGTATAAAAATTAAGTGCTCGAATCTAATCTGATTCAAAACTTTCAACTTTAATCAATATTTTAAGGTTAAGATTAATAAAAATAACTCAAAAATTAGTTTTTATATAAAAAAAAAATTATTAAAATTCGTATAAACCGAATTTGATTCAAGATATACAAGGTGTCCCAAAAGTCAGTTAATCGCGTCAACTTTAGTTTCTTACACGCGGTTAACTGACTTTTAAACCACCACATATAATTTATCAAATTAATTTTAAACATAGGGGAAAAAAATAAGGTTATTAAATTTATCTCTAAATTGAAATGTATAAAATAAAATAATATAATATAATACTTATATCCTATATGAATATGTGTACACTAATTACTGTACTGTACTGTACGTTTGTTCTAAGACTGGCGTACAGTACTTATGGACACTCAATATTTAAACTTATAAATCGAGGCACACCTCAAATCTGTTATGGATTAATTCGTAAAATTCTTCAAATCTAAAATAAAAATTAAGCTTTAATAATTAAAACATACTTAATTTTATTAACATAAAATTAATTTTATAGTTTAAAATTAAATTCGAAATTAAATGAAATTTCATGTTTATTTATCTGTTAAATGACTTTTTAAATAATTCCTATTCAAAAATCAAAGAATTCTTCAATATTTTCATTAAGAAATTTTCAAGAGAAACGAATTTCAAATAAATTCTATGTTATTTATTTATTTATTTTTTAATTTTAGAATTAAGAATTTAATTTTATATTTTGGAAGTTTATGTATTAAAAAAAGATATTTTAAGTAAAATTTATAAGACATACCTATAATAAAAATTTTTTTAAAATTTATAGCATTATTTATCATAGCATTTTTGATTAAAAATTTTAAAAAATATATATTTTTTTAATGTTATATTTTACAGTTTAATGTCTTGAGAATTTATCTAACTGATGCGTGCCATCTTATGCATTGAGATCATAAATCAATTTTCTTCAACGCAACCAAAAGAATATTGAAAATAGGAAAAAAAAAATCTTCATCATTTACTATTCGGAATACTAAAAGAAAATAATATATATTATTTTTAAGTGAAAAAATATGCAAATTAATACTCTGCAAATTTATATAACTTTTGTTTTTTTTTGCACTGAAAGTAATTTAAGATGTGATAACATCTTTAAATTTGTAATTTGTAAAGGATTATTTAAGTAAAAAAAACAGGGAGATAAATAAACAAAGTTAAAATTTGTTTAGTTTGGAGACAGATGAGATAAATTGTTAGAAATAATGCAAACAACGTGATAAATCTTCTTAGGTAATGATAATTGATGCTTTGAGAACGTACATTTAAACACCTTTTTTCTCATTCATCAATAAAGAAAAACACAAAATGCGGTTTATTGAACGGACGGTTGCAAGCTTCATTTGTTTAAATGTATAAAATATAATTATTTTTCCACTTGCTAAATTTTTATCATTTACAATTCGACAATTTTCTGAAGCATAATTATTTGAAGTTCAATTATTCTTATTTATTATTATTATTATTATTATC
>NW_019386232.1:37084-45316 GCF_000671375.1 Centruroides sculpturatus | reverse complement strand
ATATATATATATGGAATTTAAAGAATTATATCATTTAAAATTGATTTTAAAGATTAAGATTTAGATAATGCTTGATAAAGCATCTTATAGAATTTATATTTATAAAATTGAATTAAAACAAAAGTATAATTTTCATTTAATTTAATTTAATGATATTTATTAGTAAAATCATATAAAAGCGAGAGTATATAATATTTCAACTTTCAGATAAAACAAAAGTATTAAAATGATTCAAAAAAATCTTTGTTTATTTTTAAAAATTTTAACAGAAGATCCGAAAAAAATATTTCAACTGATGCAAATTCTGCAAAATGTATTCAACTATAGCTTTAACAATCCCGCTCATTATATTATTTTTCAAATTATTTTTATAATAAATAAATAAATAAATAAATAAAAGCCTGATTACATAATTTTCAGTCAATTGTAACTAAAATTGTATTTTTAAAAAAGTAATTACAAAAATCTCAGAATTTATATACATTTATAGTTCAGTTGTTCATTTGTAACTTTTTTATGGCATTCAAAAGGATACAATACTGTTAATTGGCAAAAAATATATATATATAAATACCTGAATTATTATATCTCAATAGGATAGATTATTGCTTTGAAAAAGTATCAACAGAAAAACTTACAATTCTAGATCATTTTTTCCTACTTTTCTCACATCATCTGTTCTTTTCTCTTGAAATTTCCTCTAGTTTTATTTTTCTTCTAACCGGTTTTATTCTCCTTTTCAATGTATATTTTTAGCCTTTTAAAGTATATTTATTCTTAAAAAGATATATTTCAACTTATCTCTTGAGAGTTTTAAGCAAGACGATTTCGTATCGAACTGTTTTTCTTAAAAAAAAAGGAAAAAAAAATCGATTATAGTCATTTCATTCGAGCATTCTCCAATATCTATCGATAAGCATATAAAAAATTTTCTAGTTTTAATTGTAATTTTAAAAATTTTATAATTACAATATAATTAATAAGTAAATTATATCCAAAATGGCGTCGAAATTGATTCGACTTCGAAAATATTTATAGTATAAATAGCGTTAAAATGTCAATTTATAAAAAAGAAAATATTTGGATGAATATTTAACGATTGGATTTTGGCAAAAAATCGAACTAGAAATTGGAAAAATAAAAATAAAAATGGTGAAATTCATCGCGCTCGGGAGCCATTTTAGCTACACGATGTTCAATTCTTCTATCAATAAAAATGGTATTTTTTTTTTATATTCTTGTTGAAGCTTGTGAGATAAAATAAGAGCTGATAGAATCGCTCTGTTATTTTCTATCGGTAAAAAAACACATCTTACATACTTCTTCAAATTTCATTACGCTTTTAAAAGCGAAAAGTCTGGATCGCGTCACTTGGCCCATTTTTTCATAAAATAATTCCTTTAAGAAGGACTTTATTAAATTATGATTGTATCAAAGTTTATAAATAAAAATTCTCGTTTCGAGTATTTTATAAAGAATTCTTATATATTCAAGTATTATTACGGATGCCGAGAAGTTATGATACAGATTTTATCTAAGGTGTTTGTTTACTGTTTTTTATCGTTTTGAATATAAAATCGGAAAATTACATATTTACGTTCCATATTGCTCAGCATAAGATCACTTCCTTTTCTTTCGGGAGAATCGAACTCATGAAATTTTTATTACAAAAAAACGTGTTAAATTCATGATACAGATCGGCAATTGGAATATTGATTTTTTTTTTTTTAAACCGGTTTTGTTGAAATGTTTTAAATTTTTATTACAAAAAAACGTGTTAAATTCATGATACAGATCGGTATTGATTTTTTTTTTTTTATAGATTCCCCATATAGGTGGAACAGGAATATCAGTAGTAGGTCTTAATACAGCTCAATTAAAAAAATTACAAAGATTTCCATCTACATCTAGCATCAACAGTGGAAAATCAGATGTTAATACAGATACAATAGGATTTTTTATTGCAAAATTTCAAAAAAATTGTTAATCATTGTTTACAAGATAAAGTTTTTTTATGTATTACTAGCAAAATTGTTTATTAAGTTGTTGGGAAAAATTTGTATTTTGTTTTATAACAGTCATTAAAAAATATTTATTCAAAAGATTTAATGTAACTAAATAACTAAAGTTGAACATAACTAAANTTATTAAATTTACATCAGATTAATATTTAAAATAAATTTAAATATTATGTAATTTTGATATTTAACAGAATAACGTTAGTTTTTATATTATGACTTAAAAAATTTTTTTTTGATTTGGCGCTGCGGTCGTTTAATTTCTTAGTGTCATGGCGGCACTTTCGCGTGGTATTTTGCGTGAATTTTGATCTCTTTTTAAACTTCTTTTGCGGAATCAAAACAGCTATGACACACTTTTGTACGTTTTTACGTATCAAAACATTACATAATCAGTTAAGGTATTTGGATCGATTGACAGAATTTTCTAGATATAAAGCCAGCATTTCTCTTGTGTATCATAAATCAACGTGGTCAAAGTATGAGACTTTTAAAGGTGCACAGCATCCTCCTCCGTTATTTTGTCAAACGAGAACGGCTGGCCACAGTAAATGGCAAAATATAAGACACATCAAAGCAGCTAAAGATTTGGAAAAATCGAAAATTGCCCAAAAAATTTATCTTCAAGTGAAGAAAGCTGTGATTGGTAAATAAAGAGTAAATTTATGATGATTTTTTTTTAATATAAAAAATGTGTCGTGTTTTAAAATGATCGATTATTATTTTAGAGGCCGGACCAAATCCTAAATATAATTCTAAATTACAGCAATTGCTTGATTTGGCTAAGGATAACAGTATACCAAAAGCAACTGTAGATAAAGCTATCAACAAAGCATTAGTAAGATTTTGTTTTCACGAATTACAACTTAATATAACTTATTTTCAGAAATATATGTTAAAAACATGAGTAAATTTCTCACTTATTTAACTATAGCAGTGTTTTTCAACTACCAATCCACAGGAAAATATTTGACTGTGGTGAATCTGTCAGTTGATTACAGGTGACATTTAAATAATCTAGAGTTACTATACATATTTTGTTAGATACAGTAACCTTAGATAAGTATATATAAGCTTGATTAATAAGTATAATTCATATTCCCATATAGTTAATGTAAAATTATCCATAATTTTATTAGTCGGCAAAGAGAAAAAGGTTGAAAAACACTGATTTCTAATATAATATGAAATTTTTTTTTATTTGTTTTATTTTGTTTTGAAATCTAAATAAAATTCTGATTATAAAATAAATTATTTCTTTTAGAATACAAAACTGACTACTGCACATTTTGAAATATTGGGACCTGGTGGAAGTTTTTTCATAGTTGAAGTTGAAACTGATAACATGTCAAATACTACTCATGAAATAAGAGGAATTTGTCGAAAAAATGGGTTAGTTTATACATTATGAACATTTTTATGGTGTTAATGTTTCTTATCAAAAGCATTCAAATATACTTATAGAATATTATCGGTTTAATTTTAACTCTTATTCAAATAATATAAGATTATAGAAATAGAATAAAACTAATTAGTATATATAAATAGATGTTAACGTCATATATAAGTTAATAAAGTTTTAATAAGAAAAACAGATATTAAGTAAGAATGTTATTAAGATATTTTATATACATAAAATAATATATTTGAATATAAACTCTACTGTTTTTTGTAATTATATTTATTAAAAATATTTTAATGACTTATATCAACTAAATCACAAGTCATTAAATTAATGTCAAATCTATAAAATAATGGCACTAAGTTTTAAAAAATAATTCTATTAATTAGAAATGTGAATTAAAAATTGTAGCATGTGTAGGCAAATCTCTGGGAGAAGTTTCATAAAAATTTCAGATTTTTTTGTTCTCTAGGCATCAAGAAGTAATGAATAGCTTGATTATATTCAACAAATCAATAAGCATTCAGTGGACAAGTACCGCTCACGTGTAACCCCCCCTTTGCGATCAATTAATGTCTAATGAACACCCCCCCTACGGGCGACCCTTCACAAGATATAGCCCCCCCAAAATCGAGCCGAGCGAGATCGCGCTGCGCGTCGCTAACTCGCGTAGCATACACGACTAGGTACGCCCGCGACTATATGTACGTCATTTCCGGTCACGTGACTCCGCTTCCATAGTGTGAGGTTCATTAGACATTTTTTGATCGCAAAGGGGGGTCTACCGGTTGGGGGATGAAATCCCTCTCCCCGAATCGACAGTTTGATGTCTATAATTTGGGGGTTCCAACCCCCTCCTTACCAATTATTCTTTGAAACAAAAGCGAGGTAAACGGGCGAGAGCGACCACCTTTAATACCACTTAGGCTTAATCGACTCTATCCGAGTAAAGGATAAAGGGCAATAGTCGCTCCCGCTCAGTGTAAAATCTCACCGAGTCATCGTTAACACACAAAGCTAATATAATTAAACGATTTCTAAATCTTCGATCATTAATAATTATAAAATAAAATAAAATATTGATACGATTTTCAGTTTCAGTTATAAAGATTACTTAGCAATAATTTATTCGTTGTTTTCGAAAATCAATTTTATGTCTATATTAATATTTCAGTAACGTCGATTATTATTAATAAATAACTTTAGGCTGCCTAACTTTAACCGAAATAATACGTAATTTTATTTTTTTTTCCGTTAGAAAGGCTAAGTAATTTAACGTTTAACGTTATACGACATATTATATAAATAAACGAAAAATAATTTTTAGTTAGTTAATTAACCCCGACAATTCGAATTTTTATGAATTCGTTACGCCCGCCGAAGCAGAAGTATTACGTCCCATCACGTCGCTCTGTTAAAACTCGCGAGCGATAGGAACCGCAACCGCTTCTAAACTCTCTAATCATTTCCCGCTTAAAGCTTAGTTCACACTGAGCGAATATCGAAAGCCAATGCGAAAAGCGATTTTTATTCACTTAGCGAAATTGGCCCATACAACCAAAAACGAAAAGCAATTGCGAATTTTAAGCAGCCGATCATTTGCAAGCGAGCGAAAACGTCGTCTCGAAAAACAAAATGGCCGCTTCCGATATTTCGTCGTTAACCAGCTCGACATTTTTTTTTTTTCATTAGGAAAAATCATCATTTCTCCTTTCGGGGATCAGTTCCGANCTTCAACTGGGAAATTTTACCTCATCCACCATATTTGCCAGATATTGCTCCCAGTGATTATCATCTTTTTCGGAGTTTGCAGAATTTTTTAAAAGGAAAAACTTTTGAGGATGAGAACAATGTAAAAAAAGCTATTTCTGAATATTTTGATTCAAAACCGAAATCATTTTACAAAGACAAGATTAAAAAGCTACCATCAAGATGGCAAGAAATTGTACAAAATAATGGTGAATACATTATAGATTGAAATAAGATTTAATTAAAATTTCTTGTTGCTTTTTTTTGTAAATAAAAATGCTCACGAACTTATGGACTGACCTGATATATAATGCTTTAAATAATTATGACAGAAGATGATCAAAGGTTATGTTTTGTTACAATTTCCAATTAAAAATCTTATAAAATTAGCATTTGTTGTATTTCTTCTTTTTTAAACTATATATTCTCTTATATTTTTAGTGTTTCTAACTTTAAAATTTCTTTAATGTCTCTTTCCAAATACTATTAAACCTTTCATCAATGTTTCTTTATAAATAAAAATTTTTACTGGCTTTTCTTCAAACAGCTTGTATTATAATCCCAATATTCAACAATTAAGTTTAATGAAATAGTTGTCTTATTTTAAAATTAAAAAGAAAAATCGAAAACAGCATTTGATTACACGGGCAAATTAAAAAATTGAATTTGCTAATTTAACTTAAAAACCATCATGAAATTATATATAAAATACTAACAGATTCTATTTGAAGGTCATGATGGACAGCAGAGGAAATAAAAATACTGGCATGTCACTGTAGGAAGTTCAAGTATCAGACAATTTTTCTTATGGTTTAACTAGATTTGTCAGGCATCATCTCTTACTATCTGGCTGAAGTCATGATGAGCTTGAGAAAAAATATAAATACTATAAAAGCTTGTTCAAATTATATAATATTTATTCTAATATACAGCATTCTGTCTACAACTTTTTCAGTTTTACTGCACTGTTTATTAAAGGGTGACTATTTCTATTCTTTGGTAATTAAGAGCAATTATTATTAGAGAAATGATAATGAATGGAATAAATCAGTAACTTTTCACTTTGAAGCTTGTTGTTCAAATAATAATACTCAGGAAACATACTTTATTTTAACATAAGAGTGATAATGCTGAATGGAATTTACAGTGTAAGCCTTGCCTTCCCTGCAATACTCAACATACTTACTATTAGAGGTCACTGTCTATAACTTTTTTTATCTTGTAGTTGCACTTAGTATTAGAGAACACTTTTTATTAGAATATATGTAGTATATATTTAAAATTGTTGGCCATTAGAAAGTGTATATGATTTTTTTTTATCGTCATTGTTCTCTTTTTTAACCAAGTGCCTTTTTGCATTGTGTTACTGTACATATATCTCGTATTTGTTTGTTTATTATTGTTAATTCTTCGCTCAGATCTATGAACTAGAGTGATTTGAAAGCTGTCACTGTTGCAGATGGGATTATGATAAAAAAAATAGGTAGCATTAGCACAGCTGTAAGAAGCCCTTGTAAGAAGGGCTTACACCCATTGTTCGATGGCTTATGATAGAAAAATCAAACTGGAGTACATTTCAAGCATAGCAAGCCAGCATGGATACCCTTCATGCCTTATCAAGGTTCTGATTGCATGACAACACTATTGAAAGACAAGTCCTTTCTACCTGTTACTTACAATAAGGTCCTTACCAACATCTACAAAGAAATATCTCGCTTTACAAGTAACAGAATCGCTTACAGGAGATCACCCACTGTTTTCTCTTGTATCAGAAATGATAAGGACTGATTGGACCAAAACAGTATCCCAGGGGTCTATTCTATCCCTATTTACAATCATAGAGTAGACCGACCTGGTGAATATATTGGTGCTACTGCACATAATCTAAATATAAGGATTAAGGAGCATAAATACACTATTCAGAAAGATCTTTGCACTACTGCATTGGCTTGTTTTGCTGTCAATAATGATGTTCAGGTTGACTTTGACAATGCCTGAATACTATAACAATGCAAGGACCTGGCCAACATCAAATATCTTGAAACACTGGAGATATTTAAAGCATTTAAGAGGGGAATAGTGATTAATTTTAAAGACATGGACACATTATCAGCAGCCTGGAGCAAGCGCATATCTTCACAACATGCGACATTTTAAATTTTTGGAATTTTATATTCTTTTGCTAACATTCCATTTACATCGAAATCTGACGATGACCGTTTAAAACAGAAGAAAACACTTGTTTAGACAACAATTATTGATGGTTTAATGGTAATTGCTGATTTTTTTATTTAAATATATATCAGTAGCATTGTGGTGAAGAGAGACTCCAATATCATCCAATGATGCTAAAGAAGGAATCAAAGAAATGAGAATAGTGAGGAAACAGTCTGCAGAGTGAAATGTGCAAAATATGTCCCAACTGGGAAAAATACAGCTAAGCTGATGAAAGCTTTTAACTGAAATTTGCACAAAACCTACTATTGTAGATTACTAATCTTACAGAAGCAATCATCAAAGTTGCTCAATAGATCACCCTACAGAGGAATGTATTAGATAAAATTAGATATTCTTTTGGTAGTCATCATGTTACTAAGTCATTCCATCTTTTTGATTGTTGTTGTATGCATCTTTTATTTGCTCCTTTATATTAAGTTCACTTTTTACTTTCCTTGCTGTTATGTATCAGGTCAGTCCATAAGTTCGTGCGCATTTTTATGTACAAAAAAAACAACAAAAAATTTTAACTAAATCTTATTTCAATCTATAATGTATTCACCATTATTTTGTACAATTTCTTGCCATCTTGATGGTAGCTTTTTAATCCCGTCTTTGTGAAATGATTTCGGTTTTGAATCAAAATATTCAGAAATAGCCTTTTTACATTGTTCTCATCCTCAAAAGTTTTTCCTTTTAAAAAATTCTGCAAACTCTGAAAAAGGTGATAATCACTGGGAGCAATATCTGGCAAATATGGTGGATGAGGTAAAATTTCCCAGTTGAAGCTTTGGAGTTGAGCAGTTGACGTTGTTGTCAGTTAGCTATTGACAGTTCATGTGGTAT
>NW_019386232.1:21142-36558 GCF_000671375.1 Centruroides sculpturatus | reverse complement strand
CAGGGGTGTCCAACCCGCGGCCCGCGGGCCGCATGCGGCCCAAGGCAAGTTCCAATGCGGCCCAATAAAGGTGTAAACAAAACCGACAAATGTTTTAATTTTTTATTATTTATTTATTTCAACGGCATAAACTCAGAAAAGAAGTTTCACAAAGCCATAAACCTTTATTTATATTTTAGTTTTGAGTGGAAATGAAATATTTTCATGTACTTGGAGATGTGTGAATGAGGAAGGATTACTAAATAAAGCTGGAGTTGTGACTCAAAGGATTATAGACAAAGATAAAAAGTTGTCAGAAAGGTTAAATAGTTCTTCTGTTAGGCAAATATTGAGTCTTAATTTTCCAACCTTTCTCACTTCTTTATCTTTTGTCCTTTCTCTTCTTTTTCCGAATTTGGCTCTATAATCCCTTGAGTCAAAACTCCAGCTTTATTTAGTATTCCTTCCAGCGTTGCAAGATTTGGCTACATTGAGCCAAATGTGGCTACTTTTTTTTAGTTTAACGTAAAAACTATCATTTGGCGCTTTGGCTACTTTTTGGGCTACATATCATTTATAAATATATTAGTTGAATAAAAATGCACTTTAAAATGGTGTTTCTTCGCTTTGTATTAATCAGAGACTCAAATAAACCAAATATTTGCATTTTATCAAATAAATGAATTTATCTATTTCTAAGTAAAAATTGAAAGTGTCTGTAGAAGTAATTTTTTAAAATATCTTATTTTGCGATAAAGTTTTAATACCTATTATTATAATCTAGACATGTTAATCCTTAAATATACTTGTATATTGGGCCACAAGTATATATTATATATACTTGTGGCCCAAAACTCCTTGACTTCTTCCAATGCGGCCCAGAGAAACAAAAAGGTTGGACACCCCTGCTTTAGACATTTTAATTTTTTCTAAAAAAAATGTTTTAGAATATTCAATGTGAGTATATAAGTGGAGTAACTAGAGGGCATTTCGTCACATATTTCATTGGAAATAGATACATCAGTAATATCTGACAATATGAAACTTTCAAAAGAACACATTTGCATGCAGTTGCACTATCACTTCAAAAGTGGCTATAATGCAACAAGGGCTCATGATCCCATCTGCAAAGCATTCAAAAGTGAATAAAGTCAACCAACTGTTGCAAATGTCCAAGGGCTGATAGTGTAGAAGATGGTGATCTGCATTTGTTTGGCATCATGGAGATGCTTCCAATCAACACCACTGTCATGAAAGAACTCTACTGTGAACTCAACTGGATCATTTGAACACCAAGATCAAAGAATGTCATCCAAAATTGACAAAGTCCAATACTGCCATGACAGCATACCAGCACAGAGTAAAGATGACCTTAGAGAAAATAGCCAGTCTGGACTGGGAGGTTCTGCTTTATCCACCTTATAGCCCAGACTTGGCACCAACTGACTACCATCTATTTCAAAATGATTGATATTGATATTGTTGTTAATTGTTCAATAAAGTTTTTTTTCCTCAAAATGTATAAATTTTACAGGGAAATATTGTAATCATCTCATATTTGACACTCCATGTTTTGAGACACTACTTTTTTTGGATTTGGGGAAAAAGGAGGAAAATTGTGTGTTGGTGTCTATTTTGTTTAATATCTCAAGATGGGATTAAGAAATGAAATTTAGATTAGTGCTATTAATACTTTGGAATATGGAACTCAAGGGGTGGGGAGATAAAGTGAGTCACATAACATATCTCAAGTGGGGGTTGGACTTATTGTAAATGCCAATGAGAAATTTTCAGTATTTTTTAAAAGTTCATGTTTACACTCAAAATTAAGATCAAAATGCACTGAAAATTTCTCATTGGCAATTAATTTAACAACAATTACAGTTCAGCCTGGTAGTAATGACAGTAATCACTGTCAATCATCTCACTACCTTTGCTGCAAACTTTCAATATTATTATTATTGTCTTAAAAAATTGTGTGGGGCACCATCTATTGTAGTGTCATAATGCTTTTTTTAAACGGAGATTTTTATTATAATTTCGACAAAATTACTCCTTTTAAGGTTTTATTATACTACAATAGAAAATTATCGGACATTTCTGGGAAAGTTAAGCAAGAGTCCTTGCCAGCTTTTTCCTCTTAGATTGTTATTCATTAACCAAAACATCATATGTGATTTATGAAGTTTAGATTCTCAGATCAAGTTTTAATTTCATAATCTCTCTTATTTCAAATAACAAAACCACTTCAATTTTTTTTTTAATAGAGTTGCAACTGTTCCAGAAGGAAGAGTAAAATCACAATTTGAAACAAAGGGAGTGATTATAGTGTCAGAAACAAATGATAATTCAACCTTAGACCATGCTGCTGCAGTAGATTTAGCAATAGAAGCAGGAGCTGAAGATGTTCAAGAAAGCACTGATGAAAATAATAAAAAGATATTAAAGGTATTCTTATTTTATAATTCGAATGATTAAAAATAACAAAATATTGTCTAATTTATTAAAAACAAGCACTACGCTTTCCTTGTATCTGCAAAGTATTCAAAAAACTGAGTATAATAGTAAAATAAATAATAACTTGATAATGCTAATGTAGAATATATACCAAGAATCAGAGTAACATTGAGTGATGAACTATTGGAAGTGGCTGGAAAATTATGTACTATGTTAGAAGAATTACCAGAAGTTATAAATATATATGATAATATAGAATAATGCAGAGTGTTTTGTTGTAGTTCAGTTATAGAAAATAAAGACATTTACAACCATTCCAAAAATATTTTATTGTGTTTTAACATAGCATTACACTTGTGATTGTACAATTTCTAAACATATTTCATTGTAAAGTGCATATAAAAAGAATTATCAGGGTTTCCAGACAGACTAGTTTAAATATATTTACACTTTAATAAGTTATATAAAAGCAAAATTAGTATGAATTTACAAAAATTTAAAATAAATTTATAATCAACATCACAGTATATAACTTGTCAAATGTTAGAACAAATTGGTTTATTAATGGACTACTATTGTTATATTTATAACAACAATAATTCATTAATATACTTAAATATAAAATGAATTATCTACAGATATCAAATTATCTGTGTACAAAACACAATTTCAATGTTTAATTAGATACACAGCATAACATCACTTTTACAATAATCATATTTCATATGCAGATCATACTTAATACAGTATATATAAATTAGTTGTACATGTTAAATAATGCAATTATTTAAATAATGAATAATGAAATGTGCAAGAGTTCAAAGTCCTTTGGATACATTGAAATATTTTAAGTATAAATTAGAGAGTATAAAAATTGCATTCAGTTTGATGATTAAACCTTTTGCATAATTTTTATAAGATTTTCAGTAACTATTTATAGTTTATAACCAATTTATAAAATAAAGTTTTTATCTCATCTATATTAAATGATATTTCAATAATAAAATACTTTACCATGATAAGAATTCATAGCTAAACAAGGGCTCATGATCCCATCTGCAAAGCATTCAAAAGTGAATAAAGTCAACCAACTGTTGCAAATGTCCAAGGGCTGATAGTGTAGAAGATGGNCATTCTAAATTAATTAATTTAATCCCAATTTTTAAATTTAAGACATGGTGGCAACTTAATTGACTACCTTTAATTGAATAATAAAAATATAATAAAATCTGTATATTTAATTAATCAAAATCTAGCCCACAAATAATCTGGTTTGATTAAAATACTCTATTACTAATTAAATAATTATTAAATTCAAATCAAAACATTTAAAATAAATTCCAAATTATCATCCATTTTTAAACAATATTTTATGGAGTTTATAGGCCTACACATAAAAATTAATGTAAAAATGTTACAAAGAAAGCTACAAATTTATATTAAATTAAAATGAGATATCATTAATATATGGGAAATGTGGACAGAGGATTACAAATCAGCAAAGCCATTGGTATTCATTTGTATTATATAAACTTTTTCTAGCCATTTTAAAATACTTTACCATGATAAGAATTCATAGCTACAAATTTATATTAAAAAACAGTGGGATTGTAATTGACATAAATATGATGATGCTGACTTTAAAATTAATTATTGGAATTGATTGTACAAAGTAAACAATGCATTAAAACAATGCATATAAAAAAACTTTAAGGCACTAATAAGGAGAGTGCATATTCTCAATACATTCACTATGATAGTAATTGAATTATTTCTAAAATTGTTGTCATCAATTTTGCCTGTTACAGGAAGGTTTGACCTGCAATAGAATCAGTCAGCATAGATAATGAAAAAGAATGAATGCCCTAATCCAAACAAACTGATAAATTATGAGGTAGTCTGAATTAAATTTGAAACCTCTTTATAGAATTTTTTTCAATAAAGCCAATGAAATTGTTTAAGTGAGGGCTACTTTTGGAATTAGTTCATGTCAAATGAGTAGGTACTGGTACCTATTATAAACAATATCATGTTCTTTGTCTTAAAATTAATTTAATTATTAAGGATATTTTGAAGCCTAGCTGCTTCTCTGCACAATATATTCCTAAATATTTTTACTTTGAAGTGTGAAAAATTAGTCATTCAAAAATACATTTTATTTAATTATAAATATATAATTCTTTTAAAATAAAAATTATCCTTTTAATTTAACATCATTTTTAAAATTGTCAGTTTATACGTATAAAATATGTGTATAAACTGTATTAGATACTGAAGAAATGATTGACCATATGATGATTTATTTTATAAAAAATAGATCATCTCTATGGTGAATATAGATTTCGTAGCAATAATTAAAGATTTGAAAACTTTATAGAATTATTTATAAAAAGTCTAGATGATAATATATTTCTATTGAGAATTCTAGATAATAATTGAATCTATGCTCTCAATTAAAGCATTTTGGAAGTTTTTGAATAAAAAACTAAGTATTTTTTAAACTGAATTTTAATTTTAAAATATTTATATATTTTATACATTATAAAAACTTTCCTCTAATAATATTTACTTAACAAACTTATTATTATTTGTAAGTATGTACTATTATTTTTACTTTGAAATCTCGGAGATGAAGATTGAAGATTTGATTAAATGTTGACTTATGTTAAATCTTTATTGATTTTGTCAAATAAAATAATTACTATTAAGAATAGTTTAAAACTGATAACATCATTATGCAATTGATACTTTCATTAAATTATAAATTCAGAATAAAAGAAAAAAGAAAATATTATTGCATTAGCTTACTTAAAAAATATTTTTAATGCCTAATCAAAATTAAACTATAATTTTATTTAACTAAATGAAAGTTGTTTAAGATTCAATGAATGATTTTTACAGTATGATGCTAAAATCATTTAATTGCAACAGTGCTTACAATGATGACAACTTATTTCAAACTGTAGATAATTCATAAATTAATTCTTATTATGCACCCAATATATTTAATACTGTATTATAATATTATAATACTTAAATATTATTAAACAATGTGAAGTTGAGTGACACTGCTATTCAAGTCTATGGAATTAGGCAGTGAAAAGGGGTGAATTGGCAACATGGTTGGAACTGGCTGTTCCTTTTTTTTTGGGGTTGAGATTGGAAGATGTTAAGTTTGTGCAGGGAGACTGTGGTGACTTTTATATTACTGTCTTTAATTAGAAAAACAGTCTACATAAACCTTTTTAAGTTAATAGGCTCCCTTTTGAGTCAAATAGTCTAATTTCACAAACTAACAAGTAAGATTAGATCAATAAATAATCAGCCAAAAGCAACAGTATGACTAGTTGCCTTTAGCTGGTTATTTATTGATCCATTCTTATATGTTTCAAGCTGTTTCAAAGCTAGTGTATTGGAAGATTTTTTGCAATAATGATGATTGTTCTGAATACTGTGATCAAAAGTCAGATGCATTTTAATTAATAATGATGAATGGATATGAATTATTAAAATTATTTGTACTATGTAAATTACTTCATTTGATTAATAAAATTTTGTAATTTCAGTAACTGAAACAATCAGCTATGAAATAGAAATAATTAATCATGAAAAAGTTATTAATTTCAATTTAAAATAATTTTTAGAAGTAAACAATATGAGCTGTTATTGCATTTTTATATGAAATTTTATATTCATGTACAGTAGAAGCTCCTTATTTGCACTTTTTTCATATTCACAGAACTAAAATTCATTTAAAGTACTTGGAAAATGTGTGCAAATTTCAATGCATTCTTGGATTCATGAAGAGAGTAGAATGAATTTTTAAATTAGAATACAGAAGTTGTCTTCTTTTAACTTACATTAAATTTGTAGTTATTTTCTTCAGAATTATCACAGTGATTGAAGATAACAAAAAGACAGTCAACAAAAAATAGATTTTTGTGAGCTACATCTAGACATTAAAAAAATCCAGACATTGATATTTTGTGACTGCTTGTTTAAAGTTAAGATGGGTTTATGAGATCCTGAATAGACTAGAAAAAGTTGTGACAGCAGTAGAAAGCCAGCTCTCAAAACACAATTGGTCTTAGTTTCAACTTATTGGCCAAAAGGTATGGGATATCTGACAAAAGTAAGAAAAATGAGCAATTATTTATTGTGACATTGTCACAATACCAGGCTGCAGTTTGAAAAAATTGCAGACCTATAAATTCCCACTGTCCATCTTTCCTTGATCTCAAGAATGGAGTTAGTTAGATGAAATCCAAGACCAGATATAGAAACCTTGGGCAGGAGGCTCTGATTAAATATACGAATCTCCAATGTAAACCGGAAGTCATGTTATTTCAATTCAAATCTTTTCCTCCTGAAAGCAGTTAATAGATGACCAGCACAACTATTGTTAAAGGAAAAGTATGTGTGCAGGGGCAAGCCACAATTAATTTGAGGTGGAAATAATATATTTTAAATTAAATTAATTAAAAGTATGATTAAAAATTGCAGCTTATCATTGTGACAATGTCACAATAAATAATTGCTCATTAATCATATTTTTAATTAATTTAATTTAAAATATATTATTTCCACCTCAAATTAGTTGTGGCTTGCCCCTGTACATCATACTTTTCCTTTAACAATAGTCATGCTGGTCATCTATTAACTGCTTTCAGGGGAAAAAGATTTGAATTGAAATAATATGACTTCCAGTTTGCATCAGAGATTCGTATATAGTTAATCGGGGCCTCCTGCCCCTAAGGTTTCCAATTCTGGTCTCTGATTTCATCTAACTAACTCCATTCTTGCAATCAAGGAAAGACAAATGGATGGCATTGGGAATTTATAGCTCTACAATTTTTTCAAATTGCAGCCCAATATAGTACTTTACAGGGAACATATCGTGAGAGAGAAAAAGTCTGCACAAAAAACAAATCCAGGTAAAGAACAGAGTCAACCAGCAGCTATTGTTCACTCTCCTCAGTGACACCAGAGATGTTCCTTTCACACTGGTTGTAGTTGTGGACGTCAAGAGTTACTGTCTTTTCTTGTCTCCTCATCCTACAACTTACTTGATAAAGTAATAACCTGATGAAAAGAAAGGATTGCACTACAAACAAACTTTGATCAAAACTTTCTGATCTGGCTTGCAAGTTGGATGAAAGGACCACAAGAGCCATTTTTCAATTAGTCAAAAGTGAGTTGGGCATCAATTTTGTGCCCAAAAAAAGCAACTTTCAAAATATACCCCAACTCTGACTAATTGAACAATTTTGGGCTTATCAGACTGATACTCCTGAGCATTAAAAATCATTTGTCTCTCTCTTAAAATAAAATTTAAATTAACCGTAAAACTGTGCTAAGATCTCAGAATTTCTTGCATTGTAATAGCACTTGCATTTACATGGATAATAAATGTGTTTTATATTAGTATACATTGTAAAAATCAGCATTATGTATTTGAAACAGATTTCAATTATTTTTTACATTTCTTTTTGCAAATCATCAATGTTTTTGTTTAAACATTGTTTTTACCTATACTTTTCTACTAAAAAGTTGTCAGGTTTTTCAATGTGTTAGATGCTTGCAACCAACAGGAGTTGCAGCTCAACCAAGCTCCCAGTGAGGCATGCACCACATTCATCCAGCCATGCTAGTAACACTACCAGTGTAAACTTAATTTATATTGTTAATAAAGCTTTCCACACAATATATTTATCTTTTGTATATTTGTGACAATTTTGCAGAACATAAACTTCTGCATACATGGAGCTTCTACTGTATCAGAGAAATGTGTAACAGAAATATGTAATATAAAATGAAAGAAACTTCTGTAATCAGTAGTAGTAAAATATGTAACTTAAATATGAAAATAAATCTTTTATTATAATAAATATAAAATAATAAAAAAAATTATGTGAATTTATAAGAAAAATAAGAAGGACTGTTATCTCTTTAGATAAAAATACAGTAACTAGTTTTTAAAAATTATTAGCTTATTGCATTTTCATTTACAATTATTTTTAACTTAAAAATAATTGTAAACTTGATTTAACTTAAATTTAATTAAAAAAATATTTTTATTTGTTTATAAGTAGTTGATATTACTCTGACTGAAGTCAAAACTATTTATTTAAGTATTAAACTTGGTATAGCATAGATTGAATGGAGTAAAAAGTCTATTTTATAAATGAATATATAATTGTAATTGATTCAGTTTTAAAGTACAGTACATTCAAAACTGAATCAATATAAATTTCAAATATTTTATCCTAAATTCTTAGATACTTATTACCATATGTATATACTTTTGTCAATGAAGAAAATTTACCATAAATGAATTATTAAATAAATAGAAATAACCAGTTTATAAGTTTAATTCCTTTTTTAAAAAATCTTTTAAGGCAAGAATTTGTTAAGAAAAAAAATACTTATGATCAAGTGTAGTAACAAAATTATATTTAAAGAAACATAATAATTAAATCAATTGTTTAATAAAATTTTTCAGCAGTATGGTATTGAGAGAAAATTTTAAATATAAAATAAGGATGTTAAGGTTAATAATATATCTATACTTTATTATAGAAATGTATTTAATATTTATCAGTTTTGAATCATCTGGTAATGCTATAATATTTTATGCATTTAAAATGATTTATAACTGAGAATATTCAGTATCAGCAATTTATTTACAAGAAAAAGAAGGAAAAATCTAAAATTGAATCATAAATTGTAAAAAAAAATATTAACCTATCTCTAATACCTTTAAGTAAAAATTATCATTGTAAAATAATCCCTCAATTTGTGTGTAAAATTGGAATATCAAATATAAAAAGTTATATTTGATGTTATAGTTTTGTTGTATATCTAAAATACATTATTTTTAATATATAAGAATTTAATCAACTAATGCTGGATATGCTAAAAACATTAAATAATTATTACACATTTTAAAATAATTTTATACTGACAAATGTATGTTACTTTAATATTGCATTATAAAATTAATATATATTTTATTTGTTTAACCATAACAATTTTTTAATAATAATAATAAAATATTTTAAATATCTAAAATAGAGATCAATGGATAGTAACAAAGATTGGCTTATTTCTTCATGGTGAAATTTTTGTGTACAATTATAAATCTATGCCATATAATAATTAAGTATTTGCACTAAGTCATTTTTGAAATATTTAAAATTTTAATATAGAATTAAAGTTATATATATATATATTTTTTTAAAATTATTCTCTCATATATAGAAATATTAAAAATGAAGATTCCATTGCATCATTGCATTTCATTTCTTATATTACATTAAATTAAACAACATTAATGAAATCAATATAATTTAAGTAAATTTAGAAAAATGTTAAGGCACGGAGGAATACTGTCAGTTTGATTGTTCAGTTTATAAATTGATAATTTTAGTATTAATCACAGATCTCTTTAAAAGAAAATAAATACATTTGTATATAGTTATACTTTCATTACTTATAAATTATTCTAAATATAAAATAGCAAACATATTTTCTTCTTAAGGGTAAAAACTTTCTTAGAAACACAACAAGATTAAAATAAATTTGATTTTTTTTTTGTTTATGATAAATTCTTTTCATGAAATAATTTCACAGTAGTTCAATCAATTTTGTGTAATAAATAAATAAAAACTAAATTTTCTATTGTTCAATTTTGAAACTGATCTGTGGATTTATATCTGTATATTTCTCAAACCACCATATCTGTGAATGACCACCATGGCAGGGAGCAACATGAACATCCTTTCCAGCTCTGCTACCTGTGACATCCAAGCATTTGCCTGTTGCAACATGTACTAATGCACCACCCTAATAAAATTAAATATTTTTTACCATTAATTTCAAATTGCATACAAAATTGTCTGAACACAACATATAAAATTACTAAAATTTTTAAGAATTTTTAAAATTAAGTTTTAAATATCATATCAATAATAGTCGAAACTGAAACTTCCACAGTATATAAAGACACCACACTTTTCCAGCATTTAAATTTAATTAAAACTAACATTTTTGGTCTGATTGATAAGACTTCATCAGATTTTTTTAAAAATCTGATGAAGTCTTATCAATCAGACCAAAATTTAAATGCTGGGAAAATGTGTTCAGTGTTTTTTATACTGTTTAAATATCAAAATGTATATTAAATTATATTTAGCAGTTTAATTAACACAGAGTAATAATTCAAGACAACATTAATCATTTAATTAGCCAAATTCTAGCCTGATTTTTCAGATGATCATTGATTATCACAATAAGTTTTCTAATTCTATTTTATTAAATATTTAAAAAGTATAAAGTATAATCCATAATTTTGCTTGTTCTAATTAGGAAATTTACCTTTGTGTGTTGCCATTCCTGATTTTCTCGTCTTCCATGACACTTAATCATCATGACTTTCATCTGTCTTTTCTGTGGCTGATAATTGACTTCAGCACAATTCTCCTCTCTTCTTAATTCAAAATTATTTGAAAGTGAAAAAAGCTGAAATAAGATATAAAACTATTTATAAATTTGTGTATTTTACAGTATAAATAATAATTCAATAAATTACTACTATATTACATTATATTTTAGTATCCACAAGAGCCATNATTTGTGTATTTTACAGTATAAATAATAATTCAATAAATTACTACTATATTATATTATATTTTAGTATATAATATAAATAATTAATAAATTATTTATTTTCATAAATATATATAAGAAAAAAAATTATTAAAAATTAAAATATTACAATCTTTCAAAATACTGTGAAAATAATAATTATAATAAAGTATAAAGTTTAAGAAAGATTTAAGATAGTATCACAGATAAAATAGCTATCGGAAAAAATTGTATTTATTGTCTATGGTAAACAAAATTACCTTTGCATTTTATAGAATTACAGTTTGCAATAGTTTAAAATAACTCTATTGGTAACCCAGTCTGATAAAAATCAGTCAACAAACTTATAGCTGCCAATAGTTATGCTTACATTTTAAATTACAATAAAAGTCAATTTTTAATTACAAAAATTAAACTATCTGAATATACATGTCTGAATGATGCTGTATAATATATACAGTATATTATAATAAACAAAACCATAAGAAGACATTTACATGTTTCTTGTCAAACTATTTTATGTGATATAAATATAATACAAAACTGATGATTAATTACAGGAAAAAAATCTAGAGTAGTTCCTATGCAATGTGAATTTGATATAATTAAAAAAAAATGAATAAGAAGAATTAAACCTTAAAAGAATGAAGCATGAAAGATGTGACATGATATAACACAAATGTACTTAAAATAAATACAAATAGAATTTGCTGTTGATATTAAATCATTTTTAAATGAATAAACTCATCAATTGGATATAAAAATTTCAAAGTCAAAGTTCTAGAGATTTGGGAAACCTTACTCTATCACAGAGCACAATTACTTCCACTTCAATGGGCGGAAATACCAGCAAAAACAGGGTGTACCAATGGGCTCATCACTGTCTGCTATATTAGCAGAATTGATCATGAGACATCTTGAACACAGAGTCTTTAGATTCCCTCTCACAATAGCTTACCCCTTGATATACTTGAGGTACATGGATGACATTCTTTTGGCGTGGCAAGGGAGGAGGACTCTTTTCTGATATTAAAACATCACCTCATGAGTGTATACTCCTCTGTCAGCTTTACCTAGGAAAAAGAATCTGGGGGAAAAAATTGCATTTTTAGACTTGGACATCTCCAAGTCCCAGCGAGGTTTGTCCTTCTCCATACACTATAAATTTGGTAGCATTCCCCCAATTATCCCTGCCATGGCCTTTCAGTCATAACAGTATATTAATGCAGCTAGCCCCTTTAATCAGAAGGACCTTTTTGGTGCCTTCCACACAATATCTTACCAACTCTGAATTGGGTATCATCCGCACAGCAGTATGTGCAGCAGGATATGGCTCCACCAAATACAACTATATCCTAAACAGAGTTAAAAGATCCCTTTTCCCAGCTACTACCTTACATAGCCCAAGGGTCTGGACAGTAGTCTGCTCCTTTCTGACATTTTGTGGCTGCCTCACAGTCCAGATTTGCCATATTTTTAGGCAAGATACCTTACTTTTAACCATCACCCTGTGCCCTAGTCTAGGGAGGCTTTTATGTAAAGACAGGGATGCGGTTTCGATCCTAGAAAAGTAGGGCATGTATTCTATTCCATTGGAAAACCCAATGTCTGAGGCACTCACCCACTATATAGGGGCAACCCCAGGATGTTATCCAGCTCCATAACAGAGCACCAATGTTCCGTTGCAGGGGGTAGCTGTGACACCAAACTATCTAAGATGGTTGTGCAGCACCACCACATCCCACTTTGGGACTCTGTGGTGATGCTCAGCTGCTGTGAGGAACGGAATTTGGTGTACATTTGGAAGGCCCTCTTCACCACTCTGCTGTCTCCTTGCAACTCTCCCACCCTTGAGTTGCCTGGGATTTGGATCAGTCTATACAAACAACTATACCTGCATTAGTTCCATTTCTATACCTCTACTTTCTCTGCACAGTAAGGTGCATGCACGACAGTATTTTATTATTTTTAAACCTTTTCTTAAAAATAGCTAATTGCCATTCCTATTTCCTGTGCTGTAAGATGCATGTGCAATGATGTTACCCAAATTAAATTAATACTCTAATTTTGTGTTATGTTCTAAATGGCTAACATCGTTCTTGTTCTCTGTGCATGTGTGACACTTATGTGTATTTTAAATCAAATTCTTTATCTTTAAACTTGTTATGTTCTAAGTGGCTAATGCCATTTTTGTTCCAATTGAAAAACTTGATCGAAAGCCTATTTGATTCTGGTTCTGCCTGAAGACGACGTTTATAAATATGTCGAAAGCGCTCGCAGGATATTAAAACATTTCTTAAAATGTTCTTTAATGCCTTTTTATGTGAATTTTTCTCTTAAATCAGTAAAATTGTTGGTGTGACACTATGTATTTAAGTTACTTAACAAAAAGTCAAAATCATTTATTTATTTTTTTAATCTACTATTTTCAGTTTTGATGGGCAGATCAGACACATGGACATAACTGAAAAATAGTGTTTAAATGAAAGAAAGAAATACTCATAGAAGCAAAAAATTAGCAGAAATTTGATTTTAACTAAAAAAACACACACACACATACACTTACACAAAAAAGAAAGCTAAACAGCTTTAAACTTGCATGATTCCAAAACGCTTTCTTCACTAGTAAGAGAACTGGACTGTGAAATTGGATTTTTAAAAAAATTACATTAATTTATTTCATCTCATAATTAGTTTAAAGTTTAAACTTACTCTCAACCCTCATAATTTTATGAGATTGAGTTTAAACAATTTTAAATATAGGTTTAAAAGATATAGATTATGAGTTCTTCAAATTTGAAATTTTATGATATATATACACATTTCATAAAAATTACTGACTTATTGATACATTAATTTTTAATCATGATGGAATGACATAATAATTTTCAGATTAGATTGGACTATACTATTATTATATATTGCAACTAATTATTGTTATTACTGCTACTAATAATAATTAAATGGTAATAAATTTGGCCTAGAGGCATTTCTTAGCAAATCTTAGCATTTAATTATTATTAGCAGCAGTAATGTAAACCAATCTAATTCAGCAATTGTTTGACTTTAACATAACTATTGGGCTTATGGAATTTATATTTGTATAATAATTTTCTTTCTTGATTTATGTTCTTGGTACATTTGGTTACTTAAAAGCAAAAATAATGATTCCATATTAATTAAAAATAAACTAAAACAAGATACATTTAGTATCTTTGACACTTCTAAATTAGAAGAAAGAAATTGAAGTACTATAATCAAATCCTTTTAATTACAGAAAACTTAATTAAATTAATTTAATTACTAAATGTTAATTATTTTTACCTGATTCATTACAACTCCTTTCTGACTTTTACACATAAACAGACCCACAGCATGAGGATAATCCTCATCTCGATTTAAGGTATCAAGGCACAAGTTTGTAACTGGATTTCTAACCTTTAAATGTAAAGCATATAAAATATGTAAGCTTATACAAAGATTGAATCAAAATAAAAACTAAAACATAACTGAGTTTAATTTCTAAATTTTTTCACAGAAAATCTAAAATTTCAAATAAAAAATTTAATCAAATTTACTACAGAAACAAAATATAACAAAGCTGATAAAAGCTAACTTTTATCAGATATACAACCAACACTGATTTATAGAATTTAATTTAAAACAGATGTATTAATGTTATGGTTTATCATAAATAGTAGAAAATTATTTTAAAAAAAATAATACAATTACATAATAAACTAGATTAAATTAATTTAATCTAGTTTATTATCTAATTATGCTATTATACTATTGCATTATATAATTATTATTTAACTAGACAAATTAGATGATTCATTATTTTCAATTAAACTGTCTGTTAAATTCAATTAAACTGTCAAATTATCAAAGTTCAAATAAACATAAATTATTAAGTAATCAAATAATATATCATTACAAATACAGAAAAACCTTGTTATTTACATATCATATAATTCAAAGTATCATGTAATTTGAAGTCTAGTCCAGTCCCTGGCCAAGAGAACAGGATTTTGCACATATAAACTAAATACAGTGGTTTTTCCAAAAACGTCAGTCTATGAGGCGTTAAATATACTTGAAATTATTTTAATTTACGAGCGCTTGCGACGTAAATAAGCACGTCGTCTTCAGGTAAAATTAAATTCGAATAAAGAATTCGAACCATACATTTAAATTTAAAACATTAACGATACTAGCCGTTTTTGAACATACAAAAAAGATTTTAAATTTAAATTTTTAGAATTAAACATTTAAAATTGGTGCGCATGCGTTTTAAAACAAATAAACATCGATTGGAGTGGCTATTAATTATT
>NW_019386232.1:3178-20004 GCF_000671375.1 Centruroides sculpturatus | reverse complement strand
CATTTTTTTTATCAATTATTATTCTATTATGGTTATTTATACATTTACAACTACAAAATGCATTTTTCAGTGTTTTCCTTACTATAGTTATTTTTTTTTAATGTACTACTTAGCTTTAATTTGAGTGTGTTTTTCATGTTGGAATGAATTATTTGGTTCTACATGTAATCGTATGGGGAAAAATGATTCACCTTACAACATTTTCATGATATGATCTCAGTTTCAGAATGGATTAATTTCGTATCCTGAGGTACTACTGTAACTAAAATGTTCAGATAATTCAAAATATGCATACAATGAAATTTGAAGTCATTATCTGGTCCAGTGACCTGTAAAAATATCATTTAATTCAAAATATTCCATCCTATTACATGTATATAAGAAAGTTTCCTCACCCAAGTGACAGTTTCAGTTTCAATTTTACCAATTATACATTGTTGATTTATTGGACATTAAAGGTTATTTGGACATTATATGCTTTGCCAATGAAGAAAGTTTTTTTTATTTTTTTACGGAAGAAATCCGTTTGGCATTTAATTATTTCGGACAATTTTTGCAAAAATCTATTGTTTCAATAATTCAAAAGTTCATTAAATACATGTGCATATTCATGATAGAATGCATATGTATACCTTTAGCTATAAATAAAGCTTGTTTTCATCAGATCACATGATTTTTGAATCTTGGATTCGAGACAAAATTTGCAGTAATTCTTATTGAAGCACTTAAGCTTCTTTTATATGTTATTTTCAGCTCTTGGTTTGAATATAGTTTGTTTATGTTTTCATTAAGTACATGCTAACTGATGGTTTTCCAAAATAGTTTAAATTACTAGGCATTAAATCATAATATTAATGCATTTGTAAATAAACAGGTAAAATTATATAAGATAATGTATTAATTTTAATTTTGTGTTAATGTGTTTTAATTTTATTCAAGAATCACAAAAACCTTCGATTCAGAAAAAAGTTTGGATAATTCAAAGTCATACTTTTTTTTTGTTTTTATATTTTTCAATGTATTTATTTTGTTTGTAAAAAATAAAGAAATAATTTTTAACGATACAATAGCCACAATTATTATTTTAAAAAGTTTACATTAGGTTTAACATCAACAAAAATTCAATGCAAAGCGACACGCAATGGAGAAAAATTTCAACATGGGATAGGTTAATATTTTTTTCGTACATAATCGGTTATCCAAAAAATAAGTTATCCGAACAACCCAAGTTCCCAATTGATTTGGATAAATGATGCTCTACTGTATAATGAAACAAACAATTGATTGGATGGGCTACATTTATGGGCTTGGATTGAGCATCACTTGGCTATTTACAAATCAAAAAATTTTTTATGTGACTTCAGAAAAAGGACTTTCATGCTTGCGAGATGGTGTTAGCATCCTTGTTATTTAAATGGCTACAATGACACTTGAAATATTGTGTGTCTATCTGGCAATAGAATGTTTGTTATGGCACTGTTGTATGGCTGTTGTATCCTTCAGTACAACAGTAAGGTCCGTGAACCAATTTAGAGCCATTATTGTAGATGCATTGAAGTTAAGGACTATTTAATGAACTGTCCTCTCTAATCAATTGTTTGTTCCATCAAAATTAAACTAAAATCAAAGTTTTAGTTTAATTTTGTGTTTCTTTAATAAAAAAGTTATAATTTCCTATTTTAAAAAATATAATACTAAATTATTTGATAATGTTTTTATAATGATCAGCATTTATTAATACATGATTATTTTGCTATATTTTTTGATGTGACACAGTTTACTCTGAATATTAATTCATAAATGTAAAATTTGGCAATTAAGTTTGGGACAATGAATTTAAAGAAAATTATATAATATTGCTTAAAATGATCTTGAAAAGTACATTTTTGTACTTTCTCATAGAACTCTAGAAAACATTTTAAAACTTAATTTTAGACTACTACCATCAACCATGCCATATTTTTAAAATGTCCTCTGTATTGTTAAATTATTTCTTTGATTTTATAGAACAAGAAATAATCTGTGGAAGATAAATCAGAATTAGTTAAGTTATTTAATCCTATATTTCACCATAAACAATTTTTGCATTACTACATAATTTCATACTGCAACCAAATTCTGTAATGAAACTAACTCCCCTTTTTTTGAAACTGATCCTTAAGTGAAACATTTTAATCAAACAATCCAAATTTGTATACTGATGATAATTACCTTATACAACGGAACAAATGTAGTCTTACAACTTATTTGAAAATCTCACAAAATTATGTAAACATTTACTTATTTTATAAAGTTACCTTAAGTTTTAATTTTTCATAAATTTATTTTAAATCTATAAAAAGTTCATATTTCCTTACAGTTCCAAAACCAATGACATTCTGATCAACAATAAATTTCTGTGGATATATATTTTCAAGATACCACTGGAAACTTTTGCATTTTAATCGCTGACGTAAAAATTGTCTCTCTGCAATATCACCATAATCAATTTCCTACAAAGAAATTAAATTGAAATTATTCTCAAATTATTTTAAAACAACATTATTAGTAAAATGAATTTAACCATTAGAAAAAATGTTTTAAATTCATTTATCAATATTAGTGAACATGATTTATTATTATTAATTTTTTATTAATAATATTGAATAAAAGAAATTTTGAATTATTTAATGCTTGATAATTAATTTCAAATAAATACTCATAAAAATATTCATACAAATACTTAATATTAAGAAATAATTCAAAAAGTAGATTTGTTATACAATACCACACAATCAGCTTAAAACATATTAGTAAATATATTAAAAATTAATAGAACATAAGTTTGAGAAGTCCACTTTTTATTCTTCACGAATGTTTTTAAAACTATTCGATATTGATTTAAAAACAAACTGTTATTCATCTGAAATACTTAACCTCAGAAGTACAATTTGTTCCATGCAATGAAAAAGATATCTTGACCTAAATTGATAACACTTAAATGGAGTGTATCCAGTAAGTTTTCAAGGGATGCTGCTTAGGACAGCTAAGAAATTATTAATATGGACTTATAACTGTATAATTGTTTTTCCTTTAATTACGTAAAACTTTTATGACTTGTGTAGCACATGAATTGATGTTTCATGTATGAACATTCACAAAGAATAAAAATTAAACTTCTCAAATTTATGTTTTTTGTTTTCAATGTACTTGCAAATTATTAATAGAAAAACTGTCAAGAATTAATGAATTAATATAAATAATATTTTTTAAATATATTAAATTATTAAAACAACTGTTAATAATAAAATATTAACAAGTTTATAAATGATACTACATATATCTGATGGCAGCTCATTAGAACAGTAATCATAAAAATGTATAAAATATATGTACTGTATGTTCATTTTGCAATTTTGTATTTTATTATGTTTTACAAATGATGTTAACTGACTTGTTATATACAAACAAAATAATTCCTATAACATAAAGTAAGTGTAATAAGAGCATATATTATAGAATAATAATGATAAAATATATGAATTTTTAAATTTAATTTTATATATTTTCATTTTGAAAGTATACATAGTAAAATGGTAATTTTCATTGAAAGTTATACATTTTGAAAGTGTATTTTTAGAACTGTTTCAAGTATACATCATTTAATTTCATAATATTAAAATATCAAATTAACAGTATCAAAGAAAAACATTATTATATTTGTTATAATTCATATAATAATAAATTGATGCATTAGAAACTCTAACATTCAATTTTTTTTTCATTGTCCTGACCTCTTTTTTTTTTATTAAAAAAGGGTAAAAGAACAAATAAAATGAATTAAAATATAAAAACTCTAAAAATTCTAATAATAAATATTTTAAAAGAAAAAATTCTTTACAAGAGACAAATTATATTAAAAAACATTTTAGTTATATTTTCCAAAAATATATTTTTTTAAGATGGTAAAATTAAAATAAATTCAATAATATAATTTAATTTATTACATAATTGATATAAAATATGAAAACAATAGTAAATATTTAATGCACTTACCTTTAAATCTGGTCTATGCATATAAAAATATTCTTTATACTGATCCATCCAAACTTCAACAGTTCGAACTGTATTAATTCCATGAGTATCTTTATTGCCTGGGAATTTATATGGATGGAAATTTCGAAAGATATGACCAACATGAGAACAAGGAACTATTTCTAATGTTCCACCACACATCCATACCTAAATATACATACATTTGTTTTATTAGTATTTTTATATATATTGCTAAGATATTACATAGATGTAAATATAACTAACTTTACTAAACTCGATATATTGCAATAACACACCATCAACTGCCGTAAATCATCAGGCTATAACTTGGCAATAATAATAATAAATTACAAATAAATTTGGCTCTAGAAGGAGGCATTAGGCACCGTCTCGTAGCTTGATGATTTACGGAAGTTGATGCTGTGTTATTACATAGATGTTTTAATAATTTTATTATTCTGTCTTATTTATTAATTTTATATAATTATAAAATGAGAACAACACATTCTTTTTGTATTAAAATTACTGTAATTTAAAATTAGTTTTACAAATATTAACTTTATTGATTCTTCTATTACCTTGTTGTAAACTATTATATTTATATTCTACAGTATGTTTCAATTTAAAATAATATACATAAATGTTTTTTAAATTGAAGATGAATTGAATTAAATCATTTATATTTATAAAATTTCAATACAGCATTGTAATTTTCTTAAAGTAAGAATATTTTGATTATTAAATTAATATTTATGTTTATACACTCCTCAAAAGTGAAATCGCAACACCACAAAGAAATGTGTGTAACCATATGCACATTGCAGGACCAGTAGTGATAAGAGACAGATGCAAATGATTAAATGAACAAAGATATGCAACAGACACCTGTTTATTATACCCATATTATACCCATGGGCAGCTATTATACAATATTATACCCATGGGCAGGTATACAAGCTGCTATATCAATGAGTCAATTAATGGCTGCCTGAGATATTCCTTGCCAAGCTGCATCCACCGAGGTATGTATGTGGCAGTGGTCTCTTGTACACCTCACATCAGATGAGGTCCCACAGACATTCAATGAGAGATCCAGCAAGGCTGATGGTAGGGAAAGATGTGAATTCCATTCAGGCTGGTAAGTTTCCTGTGTGATTTGTGACTGGGCATGGTCTTGCTGGAACATAGTGTTGGGTGTGGCCTGCACCAGTGGACAAACCAAAGGTCCCACAATTCTTGTGATGTACTTGGTTTGTGCATTAGGGCTATCTACTGACTGAACACAATGTGTCTCCCCAAACCATGAGGTCCAGTGTGACACTTGGCAAAAATGTAGCATTCCCTGGGATATCACAACACCCATCATTCCTCCACAGACAGAAATGGGATTCACCTGTAAACAATACCTGATTCCATTCAGCGATCCACTTGTGATGGTGACAACACCACACCAGAAGTATAGTCCTATGTCAAACAGTTAATGGCACCTCTGTTGCTGGTTGCCATGCATGCAGCCTGACTTCATGCAATCAATTGTGAATGGTTTGGGTGGACACAGATGTACCCATCGATGGTAATAGTCATCAGATATCATATGCCATGGCAAACGGGTTCAGTAATTTGCTGGTCTGTGCACTCATATCAGTGAAATCCACTCCCTATTCAGCACATTAGCAGATCTATTGTGTCATGCATTGCTGGATGGTACTCAGGTTATGCTCAACATGTGTAGCAACTGTGCACATTGACAAACTGAGGTCGTACAGATCCAGGATAAGGTCTCATTCTCTAATCATTAACTGGTGGTATTCAGCTCGCTGTTGTCTCCAAGGCATTTTCTACACTTTGAAAGTTCAACTGCCATGAACAGTTGCTGATAACATTTACAGCCCAAGCTGGCTGCTAGTCTTAATAGTCCAGAACTGAATACCACACGACCTGATGTGTATGCAAACTTAATCATTTGTATGTCTCTGTAATCTCTACCAGTCCTGCAATTTGCAAATGGCTACATGCATTCCTTCATGGTGTCATGATTTCACTTTTTAGGAGAGTATGTATATATACCTCATATATATAATACAAGCCAAAATCTGAATCTTATCAAATATATGTCTAAATCTCAAGGGTATTTTAATATTATTTTCTAAATCATCATATTTTTTTGACATTAATTAATTAAAAATTAATTGTAATATGGCCCAAAATAATCTAATGATTTTTATTTTGATATATAAAACATAAGTTGTTTTTTGATATCTATGTTTTCCTCATGTTAAAATAATTTTTTGCCTGTAAAACAATAATTAATGAATGAATGGATAATGTTAAAATATCAAAATTTTATAAATTAAATAAAATAATTTTAAAAGTTTCCAATAAATGTTATTACTAAATATAGAATTTAAACTTCAATTAATTTCAAACTTTTACCCTGAAAGACATTTCCAAGTTTTCACCACCCCAAATATCCATTCCAGAATCATAACTACCAATTTCCCAAAAATACCTTCTATCAATTGCAAATAGTCCCCCTGCCATCGTGGGTGTCCTAAAATAAATAAAAGCAAACAATTAACTTTATTATTTATATATAGTCATAAAGCAAAATATGGCTGTTTTGAAATATTGTACTTATATGATAAGTTTTTATTTTATTAAATATATAACTTTATATATTTAAATAAGTAATCATTAAATTATTAAGATGTCTTTCTTAATATTAAGTTAATACTAATTTAATAAAATCATGTTAACAAAAATAATAATAATTATTGTAATTATTACATCTTTAAAATAACTTTTTATTTTAATGTTTTGTTACATATAAGTTACATATTGTAAGTTGTATTTGCATAAAGTAAGTATTATATTTTATAACATTATCTTATTACAGATAGAAATTATTTATTTTACATGTGTATTTATTTATTTGTTATATATAATGCTATATACACCTATGACTATAAGTGTATATACCTATGACTATAAGTGTTTCTGTCTAATAACAATCTCTATTAAAAACTGATGGGCACAATCATCTCTTCTTGAAACAGGATAACCTCTCAGAATAATGTTTTTAAATGCATAAAACAATATACTTAGGATTATAAAAGAACCAATTATCTTGAAACACAGTTATTAAAATATTAAACTAATAAATTTTTAAATTATTATTATGTGCACTTCTTTATAAATGCATTAAATACTGCCTGATAGTTGGCCAACTAAATTTCACAAACATCTGCAGACAAGAAAATTTGTTACATGCAACCTAGCACTAGGTCTAATAAATACCATTTCAGAGTATTGATAAGTATAAACAATATTTCTGGATATCTATCTATAACTGTAGTACTGTGATATGAAAATATCCATGATTTCTATTGGTAGCAAAGTTATAACTGCTACCAATATTGGTGTGGCTTATTGTCTGTATTCATAATTGAAGAAAATGCTAGGTTACAGTTAAATGATATTACATGTAAGGCATTTACAGGTTAGTGAAAATAATTAATTAATTTCTTTCCCATCCAAGTTCATGATCCCACTAAAATCTATCCTCAAACCTTCAAGAAGTCCATGAACCCTAGGTTAAGAACCATTGCCTTAAATAGAATTGGCACTGCCAAATTAGCAAAATTATTTATGAGATAATTATGAACTTAATTTGAATTTTATATTTAAAATTAAAAATTTAGTTCATTAATATCAATTAACAATTAAAAATATTTTAATAACTAATTTAATATTAATTTTATTCAAAATATTTAAAGTACTGAAAACAAAAATACTTTAAATATAAACTATTCTGTCCTAACAAAAAAAAAAAATATGGTCTTTTAGTGTTCTCTGAGTGGAAAAAAGGCCTAAAACCTTACACAAAAAAGTAGATTTGGAATAATATGCAATATTTCCATGAACTTTAATTCTACTATTTTATTATTTTATTTCAATTCTACACCTTAAGTTTTCAAATATGCTATTATGATTAGATACTAGATAGAATGTTACAGAAAAATTAATTAGTCAATAATTATAGAAAACATAGAAATAATACATATACAGTATGTTAATTCTAATGATTTTAAATACCGTGTTGGAGCAATAGCACTTCCTTTTCTATCTTCTTCCCATTCTGGTATTTCAATCCATGTAAAATGGCCATTCCAATTAAAACCACCAATTTGGAAATAATCTCCATTGCTGCTATAATATTCTAATGTTTTATCATCAATAACATCAATGATAGGACAAAGCACAGCTTTTCTGTCTTCTTTAATTCTCTGAAGAAGTGGTTCTAGCCTATGTATTTGTAAATTATCAAATAATTATTAATGATTAAATAATAATAAAATCAATTTGTTAAATAGTTTTTAAAGTTACCATTTCTCATTTGCTTCACAATGGGAATCAAGAAAGACAAGTACATCACCAGTAGCTAAGTGTGCTCCTGCTAATCTTGCCCTAATTAATCCTTGTCTGTCAGGCATTCGAATCAATTTTACCTTTTCTTTTGGAAAATGTTTTTCTATATATAGCTGCAATTTTTCTTTTAACTCCTCTGCAAATATGAAAATAATATATTAAAATTTCAGTATTATATAGTACCAAATTTATTTATCATCATAATTATATTAATGCTAATAAATAAGCAGAAAACTTTTCAAGTGTTTTAACTTAAATAGATTCTACTTCACAAATTTAAAACAAATAATTAATTTTTCATTTTTTTTATTCTAAACAAAAATTTAAACTGTACAATTTTTAAAATTCAAAAGAAAATTTACATATATAGATTATCAAAAATAATTACAAAAAATATAATCTAAATATTTATAGCTCATATATATGTAACAAAATATTACAATTAAAAATAATTTCTTTGTAATATTACTAAACTTAATTTTAACAAAAATCTTGTAGTAAGCAGAAATATTTATATATTCAATTAATTTGGTCTATTATGAAAATAAAATTTTCTTGTAAATATTATTTTCTAAAATATATCTATAATAGATTATTTTTAATCCTTATATTGCATTAAAATTAACTTAAAATTACAATTTCATAAAAATCTGAAAATAATAAAAATAGGATATAATACATCATTTCTTACAATTTAACGATAAAAATATTTTAATATCTAAACATTTCTCTATGTATTTCTATTCTGGATAATGACCATTCATAGATATGTGTGACATTTTAGATGTTATAATTGATTTCATATTGAACCACAAATAAAATATTATAAAAAATAATATGAACTTTCTCAAAATTTCAATTAAGGTTCATAATCTTGAAAAATATCAATTATTTGAAGTAATTAACATATTTGTTGGATTTTATTTCTTTTTTTTTTTACTTACACATTAGAAAGTTTAATATTAGCATTATAATACTGCTAAGTAATTAAATACACTGAATAATAAATTTTTTAAACACCATTACACTGGCAGTTTCATTAAAGCATATGATATATATCTTTATAAATTTATATAGATAGATTTATTTATATGAAAAATTTTCTTATGATATAATTATATGAACAACAAAACAGATAATCAGCTGATAGTTAAAATAACCATCAACAGTTTAAAAAAGTAATTCATACTTTTTACTTATATTTTCCTATTAAATTTGAATTTTATTCTGAAAACTCAAACGTGAATTAATAAAGTTAAATATTAAGTCAAATGCATTACAAAATACATTTATTTACACCGCATAGTTAAGAAATTTGTTTGTTTTCCAAAATTCTTGAAATTAACTTAACTCCTGAATTAAATTATATTATTAAGTTCTCATTAATCCAAATGGTTATTATGTTCATCTATAAATTTATCAAATATAGTACTGTATTTAATATGGATAACCTACAAGTTATTCACGAAAAATAAACTTGAAATTAGATGTTAATCATGTAATGAAATGGCTTAATTTTTTAACTTTCCAACATTACCAAACATTATCAAATATTTTAAAAAATTTCAATAAATTATAAAAACAAGTTCATAACAATGAAATAATTCCTTAATTCAATTGGCAATGTAACCTTTCACAATAGACTTTTTCTTGAAGGCTATTGCTAAAGTAAGAATTTTTATTCTCTGTATAATCAACTTCCTTCAACTAAAGGGAGAACAAAATATTTAAGTAACTTTTTCTTTCTCTAAAATCATCAAAAGCATTTTTGGAAACTAAAAAATCCTTTGCATGCCAAAACATTTTATCTTATTTGTAATGCATTTCTTTTGAATAAGATAAAAATATTTCTTTAAAAATATCTTGAATCTTCAATGAATTTCTTAACTATTTTTTTCAGTTATTTTTTATAGCATTTCCAGCATAAATTTTTGTATCTACTAGTACCATATTATATTTGCTAGTATCCACTAGTAATATTGTGCTTATGAATTAACAATAGGTAACAAAATATATTTTTGTCATTATGCAGTTTACAAGATTCTATATCAAATATTCTATTATTTCTATTTAACTTATAATCACATCTAAATAACTCTAAATGGAACTGAAACAAATAATTAAAAATATTTGAGATAGTATATTGTAAACTTCATACTAGTAAGTGCCATGTTTCAATGCCACTTCAGATGTGTAAGATACACAGTGGTGTAGTTAGTTATTTGAAGATTTTTATTTCAATTCTAACAATTTTATAAACTTGTATTTTAAACTTATCTACATATAAATCAGTATTTTCAATGGAGATTTTTATGTGTTACTTAATAAAGTGATTTAACTATATATTTTACTGGTATATTTAATATTGTCAATAAATACTTATATAAATAATACAAATAAATAATTAAAAATAAATTTTCATTGGCAAGATTTTAAAATTAACATAATTAAATTTTGTACAACTCAAACTACTGTTTCTGAAATAAAAACTTTTAAAAACACTACAAACCATTTTTGAAAATTTTTATTCCAGAAAAAGCAATTTAGTTTGGATTTTATATTTGAAACATTTTCATAACACGTCATCAAAATTTTGCTCAAATAAAATTTTAAGAATTTTTTAAAAATGTTCCAGTTAATTTACTTAAAAAAAAAAATTAAATTTCTCTATTTTCCTAATTCAAAATTTTCAATAATTTCCTTATACCTTAATTAAATCATAAGAAATCTTGGAGAAATATCATTTGTATAAGTTGCAACATAAATTAAAATCATTTTTCTAAAAATATACAATCCATTTTTAACATTATTTACAAAATAAGATAATCACAGTTTTTTTAAATTTTATCTAGAAATATCAGATTAAAATCAAACCTCTATCACTGGCATCATCAACTAAAATAATTTCTTTTAAAAGGTGATTAGGTGTTCGATTCAACACACTATAAATCGTCCTCAAAAGTGCAGACCATATTTCATTTGTAAATATAATTACCACAGATGTTGAAGGTAAATCCTTATCATACTTAGTACTTTTACACCTGTAAAATATATTTACAAAATTTTGTTAGCTTATATTTTTAAATATAAAAATTATAAACAATTAACTAATTCTTAATTACAAAATAAAAATATAAAAAAATGTAGATGAATGTAGTAGTATTGTAGTATTGTGTTTATCTAAATTCCTTTCTAAATTATATTTTATTTTTCTAAACTATAATTTTAAATATTCATAATTTAATATCTAATTTTAAAATAGTTTTACAATTAAAACTTTTATTTATGAAAAAATAATGGAATGATGGATTTTAATTTGATATATTTCTAAAATATACCATACTTATGTAAGACTAAAGATTATTGAACAAGTCAAACTTGTTTTTAAAGTTGAAATATTTTAAACTATTACATCCAATTTTGGTATTCTAAAAATCTGCATTACAAATTAGATTTTTAGAATTTTTAGAAAATATTGGAAATAGATGCTGAAGCCAGAAAACAAATGTAAAAAATATTTTAATCATTTCTACAACATACAATTTTAAAAGTCAAAACTGTTGTAAATAATGTCAATTGTAATCAAAACTATTGTTTTAGTTTTACTCTAATTCAAATTATAAAATCAGAAATTAGAAATCAAAAATATATGAAAATATTAAAACAGTTTTTCAGTCTCTGTTGATAGTGAATCTAAAAAAAATCTTAAAATTAATATTCTACAAAAACATAATAAAAGACTGTTTTATATCAAACAAGACTTATTGTAATAATTGTTACACAAATTACGTATTTTCTAAATATTATATTTAATGCATAAATCAATTTACAATGTAACAAAAATAAATAATTTAGTAATTACATTAATTAATTAAATAATTCAGAAGAATTTAATAAATTTCTGTGATAACTCTAAATGCACTAATGAAAAATATATATTCTATAAACTATATAACTCAGCACTTACATGTTAATGTTTTTTTTTATAATTTACATTTGATAAATCCCGTATGATAATTATTTTATCTCAACTGCATACATTTTTTACTCATTCTATTCAATAACGTCTTACCTGTTATATGTAAATTAGGTTGTTATAGGTTACAGAATTATTAACTATTTAAAAATAAAACCAAGTCAAATTAATTTAAATACTTCAATAAAATGATGATGTAATATACTATATATTATTGTAAAAGTTTGTTATAACCATAAACAGTCTTAATCAATTGTTGTATAGGTAAATTTAGAATTATGAATTTTGCTAAAATATTTTTAAAAGCCTAGAAATCTAAATATAGAAAAGATAAGTATAAATCATCATTGAATATTTTCCAAAAAAGTGGTAAGGAACATTATATATTTTCAATGTTGCCGTCACGTGCATATAAATACAAAATTTATCAGCAACCATTAGATTGGGTTAACTGAATGATAAAATATTGAACTAATTTCCCAAGTATTTATAGTTCAACTTCATCACTTTTTAAATTTAAATGTTTTGGTTATATTTGTTCAATTGCTAGATTTAAAGACATAAAAACAATGTACTATCTCCTATATTGCATAATTTATGTTTACTTTGTTAATTGAGGCACCATAGAAATATTATGCAACATTTCAAGAATAAAAATATTACATATTACTAAAATTGCATTTTAAAATAGATTTAATTTACTACAACGTTGGTTAATATAGCTATGAATATTTGTTCATATGTTAAACTGTTAATAAATCAAAAAATATTTTTTTGTGATAAATTTTGTTGATCTGTTTTAGGCCATCTTCAGTTTACATAGAATTCTTGAAAATGATACATAGTTTTCAAACTTTATACAACCAAACAACAGTTTTGAGTAATATTTATATTTTAAATTTAATTTAAAGTATTATAAAATAATCTTTAGATTGAACAATTGCTTACAAATACCACTTTTCTGTTCCAATGATAAAGTCACACCATATGGGTTGTTATTCATTTTGTTAAGGAAATATTGAGCGCTATTACTATTCCTCCAAATGATGAAAACATTATCAACGTATCTTGCAATGATAAAAACATCATCAACATATCGTGATGGATTTTAAATCCTTATTTCCATCTATAAAATTACCGCCTTGCTTTTGCGAGCTGAGAGACTTCCTTCTTACTAACATTAATAATGCAACGAAGTATCACCAACACATTTTAGAGCTTGCACACCTAATTTATTATACTTCGTTTTTTGTATTTGAAGGGAACACATTTACAAGAAAGAGGGGTCATAATACTAGTTCACACAATAACGGGGATATCGGACTCCCCATTATTGTGTGAACTAGTATTATGACGATTAGAAAGTAATGTACTGCCCGTCTTTATAAATGACATACTTATATATGCAAGATACGTTGATGATGTTTTCATTATTTGGAGGAATAGTAATAGCGCTCAAACTTACAAATATATCAGATTGTCAGATTACTGAATTTTGTATGCATGTATGTACTGTACAGTAACAAATACACACTTGGTTCATAGATTAGTTAATTACATTAATCATGATTGTGACTGTTTTGAAGACTGCACATGCAATAAACATCCAGTATATTGTATACAAGTACAGTACTGTACTGTACTGTACATGTCACATACATCAAGTGGTAATATGAAAACTTCATGTGAGTGCTGAATTACTAGATGTGTTGGGCTAGTGAGACTATTGTACTGTACATATGTTGTAAAAAATAACAAAATAATTGTATAACATTAATTTAAAATAGTTATTGGGTTGCAACATGAAAAAAGCTGTAGACCTATAAATTTCCACTGTTATCTGTCCATCTGTCTTTCCTTATTCTTGAGAATGGAGTTAGATAGATGAAATCTGAGACCAGATACAGANAAATCCTGTATGATAATTATTTTATCTCAACTGCATACATTTTTTACTCATTCTATTCAATAACATCTTACCTGTTATATGTAAATTAGGTTGTTATAGGTTACAGAATTATTAACTATTTAAAAATAAAACCAAGTCAAATTAATTTAAGTACTTCAATAAAATGATGATGTAATATACTATATATTATTGTAAAAGTTTGTTATAACCATAAACAGTCTTAATCAATTGTTGTATAGGTAAATTTAGAATTATGAATTTTGCTAAAATATTTTTAAAAGCCTAGAAATCTAAATATAGAAAAGATAAGTATAAATCATCATTGAATATTTTCCAAAAAAGTGGTAAGGAACATTATATATTTTCAATGTTGCCGTCACGTGCATATAAATACAAAATTTATCAGCAACCATTAGATTGGGTTAACTGAATGATAAAATATTGAACTAATTTCCCAAGTATTTATAGTTCAACTTCATCACTTTTTAAATTTAAATGTTTTGGTTATATTTGTTCAATTGCTAGATTTAAAGACATAAAAACAATGTACTATCTCCTATATTGCATAATTTATGTTTACTTTGTTAATTGAGGCACCATAGAAATCAATTGTAATCAAAACTATTGTTTTAGTTTTATTCTAATTCAAATTATAAAATCAGAAATTAGAAATCAAAAATATATGAAAATATTAAAAGTAAATTGTTAATTGAGGCACCAACATTTCAAGAATAAAAATATTACATATTACTAGAATTGCATTTTAAAATAGATTTAATTTACTACAACATTGGTTAATGTAGCTATGAATATTTGTTCATATGTTAAACTGTTAATAAATCCGACAAAATTTATCACAAAAAATATTTTTTATCTGTTTTAGGCCATCTTCAGTTTACGTAGAATTCTTGAAAACGATACATAGTTTTCAAACTTTATACAACCAAACAACAGTTTTGAGTAATATTTATATTTTAAATTTAATTTAAAGCATTATAAAATAATCTTTAGGTTGAACAATAGCTTACAAATATCACTTTTCTGTTCCAATGATAAAGTCACACCATATGGGTTGTTATTCATTTTGTTAAGGAAATATTGAGCGCTATTACTATTCCTCCAAATGATGAAAACATCATCAACATATCTTGCAATGATAAAAACAGCATCAACGTATAATCATCATCAACATATCGTGATGGATTTTAAATCCTTATTTCCATCTATAAAATTACTGCCTTGCTTTTGCAAGCTGAGAGACTTCCTTCTTACTAACATTAATAATACAATGAAGTATCAACACATTTTAGGGCTTGCACACCTAATTTATTATACTTCGTTTTTTGTATTTGAAGGGAACACATATTTACAAGAAAGTGGGGTTCCAATGGGGAGTCCGATATCCCTGTTATTGTGTGAACTAGTATTACGACGATTAGAAAGTAATGTACTGCCCGTCTTTATAAATGACATACTTGTATATGCAAGATACGTTGATGATGTTTTCATCATTTAGAGGAATAGTAATAGCGCTCAAGCTTACAAATATATCAGATTGTCAGATTACTGGATTTTGTATGCATGTATGTACTGTACAGTAACAAATACACACTTGGTTCATAGATTAGTTAATTACATTAATCATGATTGTGACTGTTTTGAAGACTGCACATGTAATAAACATCCAGTATATTATATACAAGTACAGTATATGTCACATACATCAAGTGGTAATATGAAAACTTCATGTGAGTGCTGAATTACTAGATGTGTTGGGCTAGTGAGACTATTGTACTGTACATATGTTGTAAAAAATAACAAAATAATTGTATAGCATTATTTAAAATAGTATTGGGTTGCAACATGAAAAAAGTTGTAGACCTATAAATTTCCACTGTTATCTGTCCATTTGTCTTTCCTTATTCTTGAGAACGGAGTTAGATAGATGAAATCTGAGACCAGATATGGAAATCTTAGGGGCTGGAGGCCCAATTAACTATGTATGAATCTCTGGTGAAAACCAGAAGTCATGTTATTTCAATTCAAAACTTCCCCTGAAAGTATTAGGTTGCTCGGAAAGTAATTTCGTTTTTTTTTATCACTAGACGGATTAGACATATTTTTCCTGCCATTTTTATTCTACACTGTATTATCATTATATATTTTGACAGCTAGCATTTTAAGGCTTATTTGTAAAAAATTTTGTTTGATTTTGTGCAATTGTTTATTTTTTGTGTCCCATCAAAATATGGAAGATCGAAAGCAGCATTTTCGGCATATTTTGCTCTTTTATTACCGAAAAGGTAAGAATACTGTTCAAGTGAGAAAAAAATTGTGTGACATGTATGGGTAAGATGTATTGACAGAACGACAGTGCCAAAACTGGTTTACAAAATTTCGTTCTGGCAATTTCAATATTGAAGATGCACCACGTTCTGGATGGCCAGTTGAAGCCAATGAAAACAAAATAAAGGTACT
>NW_019386232.1:0-1257 GCF_000671375.1 Centruroides sculpturatus | reverse complement strand
ATTTTTTTTTAACTGTAAGACATTTACTTGAAATGACAATGTCAAAAATCACTTGGATCAGTTTTTTGTAAGCAACGATCAAAACTTTTATGAATGTGAAATCATGCTACTACCAGAAACGATGACAACAAATATTTGACCAAAATGGTCGATAAATAATTCAACAAAATATTTATTTATTATAAAAATATTGTGTTTTTTCCCACGGAAAAAAACGAAATTACTTTCCGAACAACCCAATAGTTAATAGATGACTGGCACAACTCTGTAGTTAAAGGAAAAGTATGATGTACAGGGGAAAGAAACTACTAATAATTTGAGGTGTAAAGCATATACTGTACTATACTAATAATGTATTTTTTCATACTTTTCGGTTATCCGTTTTTTCAGTTATCCGACCAACCCCAGTCTCCAATTGAGTCGGATAATCGATGCTCTACTGTATATTCTTTTCTCATTTCAAACATGCCAGTTATTTTAATAAAAAAGAAATTTTCTGTTTTTTTTTTGCCGCCATCCTTTCCATTAGTATCTATGTAATGCTTTTCGTGTTCCTACCAATTTCGTTTGTTACTTTCAGGTTTTTTGACGTTATATATACTATTTCAAAACATTTTCGAACAACAACGTTAATACGTATTAGAATAATATTCAAATACAGAATGTTTATAGAAAACGTTAATAATACATTATAAAAATAAAAATAGCTTGTTAATTTTTAATTTAGAAATAAGTCAAAGTTATTGATAATCGTCGAAAACTTAAATGATACGGTTTTTTAAATAAATAAATAAATAATATAAAAGAGGCATCTCTGATGTTAAACGTATAAATACGTCTTTGCATATTAAATCCTATTCCTTTGGCAAATAAAACAATAGTTCAATAGTTCTAAATTGATTACTTTTACGACGTTTCCCTTTAGATATAATATTTTTTCCACGAAATGTACTCAAAATTTTTAAAACACTTCTTGTTTATTTTTGCACAGCTCTTTTCATATTACTGAAATTAATTAGCGTAATATTAATCCTTGGACTGGTATTGTCTCTTGAGAAATAGAATTACGTGTAGATTATTAGCTAAGAAATATGAAATGATCACACTATAAATGTAGGCGTTTTTTATAGAATCCCGTAACGTCAAAGCAAAATAACGTACAGTACCAATGGCGTTTGTGTGTTTTGAAAAAGCAACAATCACTTCTAAATTTATTGCCACTTGTCAAGCAAAGTCTTCGTGTTGTGTTTCCGTTAA
>NW_019386231.1:60156-71691 GCF_000671375.1 Centruroides sculpturatus | reverse complement strand
GAATTGGCCGAAAACGTTTGGAATAAACAAAAATAACTCGGCAAAAAATTCAGGTGTGTGTGATTTATTATTATGTATTTGAAACTAAAACAGTCTTAGATTCTTGTTGGATTAATGTAAATGCCTGAGATATTTTCAGATATTTGATTGATGCTTTATAAGATGCATTTTTACAAAAGCTCTTCTTACAGAGTTTCTGCAGCTAACATCGTATCTAAGAACAAAAGACTTGTATATCTTTAATTATTAATCTGAAAACAGCAGTCAAAATGAAAAATGTAAAAGATATGGTATATGATGATAATACCAAAGCTTTATTTTCACAGATGCTTTCATTTAAGTGTAGCAGTTTGATATCTATCATCTCAAATATTGTTAGAGTAGTTATACATAATATATAATTGTTTGAATAATTAATTGAGATAATGTACAAAAGACAATCCATGAATGCTAGAAAAACAAAATAAATAATTTTTATTTTTATGTAAATAAATTTTTAAAAATAATACATTTAAGTCCACTCGAGAGCACCCTCATGATCACTGCATCATACTCCTTTATCCTAAGTAACAAGATTACCCAGTAAGTTAATGATATTTGATACTCTTCATTTTTTAATGTCTTAGGAGCTCTACGTAACATTTAAAAATTTTAAAATTTATTAATGCATAATTTTACTGTACTTAAATATTGGTTTTTTCTATTCTTATATCATCAATTTTACTATTCTAGCAAAAAATTAGTAAATATACAATATTTACCAGTCACTTCACTATCTTACAGAAGTATAGTAAGAGGCCTAGCTGAAAAGATGCAAAAAATCCTTGCTCTAAAATTTCTGAATGCTTTGTAATGAATGTATGGCAAAAAAACAAATAAATATAGTACTGCTGGTTGCTAATCACTTCTTGCTCTGCCTATTCAAGATGAGGGCATATATGTGATCTGCACTGTTCACATGTATTTTATCATATTTTTTAATATGTAATTGCTTCTCATGTGAGTGTCCAATAAAACCTGCTGATTATGATTGTGTAAGAAATCTTTTGACTGTTCACATAGTAGAAAACTAATGAATGGGTGGTTTTACTAAATCCTAACAAATATTGTAGTCCTGTTACCATGTGTTTTGAACATTAATATAACACAAGATTAACAATTGACCCTTAGAATAGTGCTTCCTTATTCAGACTGCTGCTTTTAAAATGCTGCCCATTTAAATGGACTGCTCTACTATTCAGTGCTTAATTAATGGGAGTTCTGCTGATGCAAAACATAGAAGAGAAACATGCAAGAGTGCATTCTTTAGGGTTTGTTGGTTTTTTGAAGAAATTTATATAATTTGAAAACAGGGTTTTCCAACTAAAAAACCAGTTTTTGAGTCTAGACTTAAACATATAAATTAATTAATTATTTGATTAAAAACATCAACACTTTGACACAAAATCGTCTCTGACATAAAACGGGAATATTGTTAAATACTAAGTTTCATAAAATCAACTAGAAAAACAATAAAATCCCCCTACACCTAAAAAGCGTCCAATTCTCCCTATAATAGGGAGAAATCTTTCAACAATAGAAAAACAATAGAAAGATTTGTACACTTAAAAGAATGCACTGTCTTAGCTTTGAATGACACATCGGTGCTTCTTGCACGTGGAACGAAGCAGAGTAGTGTAAAATTAAGTTCTTAAAGTTTAAGGACCAATACGTTTAGTAGCTATGTCTTAGGACAACAAAGTTTGCATCTTGTCGTCCTATTTATTAACAGGTGAAGGCATATTTGAATTTCTGTTATGTGAATTGAAAAATTTTAAAGCTGAAATTAGTTTCAAGTTGTTACTTGCTGTAGAGGTACAAATTCAAGAGAGAAGACGAACGGGATTAGTAACACTTCTCCTTTATATACAAAATCCACAGAACGTTTAGACAAAGTTGTCTATCATATTTCTTCCACTAGCTGCAAACTCTGATATTAAGTTATCTGGATAAATATTATTGAGATTATATCCAAATTAATCCATAGAAGATGAGTGCGATAATGAAAAAGTGGCAAATAAGAAAATCAAGCCATAGCTTTAAAAAATGCTATGGAAAAATCAATGCATAAATATCTCCAAGAACCTGAAGTGACTTCGTCCAACCTTAAGACACTAAAAATGTTTTTAGTATTAAAGGGTACGAACAGAAGAATGAAAAATTTACATTTATTATTTAATGCATTAAAGATGATTAAACCCAGTTCAGTAGCAAGTGAGAGAGCTTTTTTCTGTTTCTGGCAATTTTGTGTGCAAAATAAGGACAAGGTTAAGTAATAGATCTATAGATGTTCTTTGCTTTCTAAAATCATATTTTCTTAGGAAAAATAAGAAATAAAATAATATTTTGTAGGCATTCATTGTTGTTCCTTTTTCTTTATGGCTTTTTATGGAGTAAATTTTATAGTTTAATGTGATAATCTAGCTTTTTCTTTTTTATTTTGTGTAGACGTTGGTCGATTTTATTTTGTTATATTTTTGAAATTTTATAAATATTAAATAAATCATAAAGTTTTAAATTAAGTTGTAAACATTTCTTATTTCCATTTTTTGGAAGAAGCAAAAATTCGAAAACCAGTTAAAACTGGTTTTGTAGAAAAGTTGAGATTCTTTATAAAAAGTCAGTTTTTGTACAAACCCTATTCTTAAGCAAACTGTTCCCTTGTACTCTGTTAAATGGGTTGAACTATACAAGATACTTTCTAAATATTACTTAAGATGTTTACTTCTATTTTAGTATCTATTTCCTGTCTAGAATGTAGATAAAAGTTTGGTTACTTAATATGTAAAAATCGATAACTTGAATGTTGTTGAAGATAAATACTATAAATTAAACATGTCAAAGTCTGATGTTTTAATCATAAGCCAAATGATTGTCATACTAAATCAGATAGTAGCCTGATTTAATATGGCAATTGTTTGGCTTATGATTAGTTTTATAGAGTATAAAAAGGAAATTTGTTTAGTTAATAGACTGCCATAAGCAGACATAAAATTACATATTTTATGTTTGCAGTTTTCTCTGGAGATGAAATGAGAGATCTAGCATTTTTGAGTATTCAATTATCTTTAATAATAATCATCAATAAAATAGATAAAATAGTGTTACAAGACCAAGAGATGGTAAAGGAAAGATGGAAGAGTTATTTTAGGAAGCTACTGAATAAAATTCAAGAGTACTTTGTGAGGATGGGGAGGCAAATGAAGGAGTATCAGCAGATATAAGCAAGAAGGAAGTGGAAAGAGCACTTAGAAGAATGGGAAAGCAACAAGAGCTGATTAGATCCCAGCTGTGGTATGGAGATGTTTGGGCAAAGAGGGTGTTGTTATTGTTTGAGATCTTATGAAAAAGCTATAGCAGCAAGAGAAGATATCAATTGAGTGGAGGAAAAATATTTTAATGTTAATTTATAAAGGAAAATGAGATGTGCAGGAATGTAGAAATTAAAAGGAAGTAAACTGATATTACACTCAATGAAGATCTTGGAGAGAATTGTGGAAGGAAGCATAAGGCAAGAGAGAACTATAGGTAAGGAACAGTTTGGTTTCATGCTGAGAAGAGGAACAACAGATATGATTGATCTTTGCTCTAAAGCAGCTGATGGAAAGGTACAGAGAGATGCAGGGAGAATTGCACATTGTTTTCATAGATCTAGAGAAAGCATATGACAGGGTGCCTAGACAGGAGGTATGGTGATGTATGAGGGAAAGGGAATACCAGAAAAGTATGTTAGACTTGCAAAAGAAATATATAAGGAAGCAATGTCTCAAGTAAAGAGCAATGTAGGTATTGACAAAAGGATTCACTGTGAGAGTTGGACTGCACTAGGGCTCAGCCCTTAGCTCGTTTTTGTTCAGTTTGGTGACGAATGTATTGGTGGAAGGTGTGAAGAGCAAGGCACCATGGAGTATGCTGTTTTTGGATGACATTGTGCTGTGTGAAACATATCAAGATAAGATAGGGAAGAAGCTGAAGGAATGGAGAAAAGTGCTGGAAGAGAGAGGCACGAAGAGCAAAGACAGTATATATGGCATCTGGTGGAGGGGATGAGAGTTATACAACTCCAGTGAAAAGTTAATTACCGCTTCCAAATTAAAGTATCTTGGACCATACATAGCAAGTGATGGAGAAATGAATGCAGAAATCCAGCATAGAATTCAAAATAGATAGCTGAACTGGAGAAAGATGAGTAAAATGTTGTGTGATAAAAAAAAAATAAGCTACAAAATGAAAAAAAGAGTATACAAAACTGTGGTAACACACCTGCAATGATGTATGGTGTTGAGACATGGGCAGTTACAAGAGCCCAGGTAAAGATGGAGACTGTAGATGAGAATGCTGAGATGGATGTGTGATATGACAAAGGATAGAATTAGGAATGATTATATAAGAAGATCAGTCAAGGTGGATACTATAAGTAAGAAGATGCAGGAAAGTAGATTAAGATGGTTTAGACATGTAGAGAGAAGAAATGAGGACTATGTTGGAAAGTTGGATGTGATAGGGAGGAGGAAGTGGGAAAGACTGAAGCTGAGATGGAGAGAGGATGGAAAGGGATTTGGGAGAGAAGGGATGGAGGAGAGAGAGGACACCCTGGATAGAGAGAAGTGGAGAAGACAGATTAAAGATAGGAATGCTGACTCCATATAAAGATGGGGGAAGTTCAGAGAAAGAAGTCATCTTTAAGAATTTACAAAAACACAAGACAAACATTATTACTGAAGTAACATGCTATCAAAGATTGGTGCTCTTGAAGCATAAAATTAATTCATTCTTATGCTTTTTGTCTGTGTATATGTTCACATAATTATTAAATTTGGCTAAAGTAGCCATTAGATATAGACTAACAAACAAAAAAAACTACTCACAATGTCAAACTCCAGCAATTAAACTGTTACATGAACATTTTCATCTACCTTCAAGTAGACATCTTCAGATGGAATATTACAATTCTACATGGACATGTCTACTTAAAGGTAGATGAAAATGTTTGTGCAGTAGTTTAATTGCTGGAGTTTGGTTGACATTGTGAGTAGTCTTTTGTTTGCTTATATATCCAGTATTGTGTTGTCATCGATCTTAGATATAGACTAATCACACAGAAATATTAGATATTTTCAAGTATTTATCAAATTTTAATAATAAAAATTGTTTTTAATAAATTTAATTTTATAATTGATATTCATAATCAATATTAAAAATATATTATATTGCTACATATTAATATGATTTGCAGATTATTTTAAATTACCTATTGTATATTATTTCTAGCCTTTATATCCAATGATTGTTACACCAAATCGTTCTACTGGTCATTACACAGATTGGCGAATGTTGAGAGATGTAAAGCGTCGGAAAATGGTAAAAGACAATGCTAAACTAAGGCTCCAAATTAATGCCTTACGTAAAAATGATATTCTTCCAAGACAAATACGAGTAAGTAAATTATCATTTTATAGCCTAAATATTGTTATCAAAACAATTTAAAAACTGGAAGAATTACTATAACTTTTGATATATTTTTAATCATTTTGTTTGTTATTTTCAGGCTTTGCACTATGTTTTACGAAAGTTAAAAATATAAACTAAATTATATATAGTAGAATTTCTATTATCAAAAATAGTATGGATTGAGGGTGGTGCCTTGAATAATCAAAAATTTGAATGACCCAGAATGTTTAGTACATTATTAAATAAAATGAATTTGGATGCATTAATGAATACAGTGTACTCTACTTTTAGGTTAGACCTACTTATTGCACATAATGACTTTTTTAAGTTATACAATAAAATACTTTTAATTTTATTTAAAAATTTTTTATAGATCTAGTTATTAAAGCTGATGTAAACCTATGATTATAATTAAAATATCTTTAACTTTTTAAAAATTTGTATTGTCGTAAAAAGTCACCATAATAAATTCTTTTTAAAACTTCTAGATCTTTTTTCAAGTATGCACCCAGCTAAGAAATTTGAGAAAAACTATATTTCACTATGTTCTCTTGTCTTTGTTAACAAAGTATTCTTCCACAATTGACCTTGGATAATATGGAGCCTTGGAGAAGTCTTGGTTAATTGGGACCCTACTATAGTTTCTTTTCTATTATATTTCTTTTTTATAAAATAATAATTTATAAAGAATCCGTTATTGATATTACAAAAGTTACTTAATATTGATATACAAGTATGACTTAAATTATAAGCTGTTATTGTGTATAGAATTATTTCATAATTTTGATTTTCAAACTTTAGAATATTGATTCAGTGTTTTAGAATTTGATAGTTCAAATAGTTGGAACTGATGATGGTTTATTATACAAATCAGTTATGCATAAATTCTCTTTGATAGTGTCTCGCATTATTTAAAATGTTTTGCTAAATCCTTGGAAATCACCTCACTCCTGCTGAATTATTATTTTTCTGGACATATTTCTCCAATTGCTCAAAAACATTTGACTTTCTCTCTCTTAAGGTATTATTTTCCATGTAAGGATTCTTTAGTCATTACAAACAATTTAAAATCACAGAAATTCATATTTGGCAAATAGAAGAATGTTCCAGTATATTCTAGCCCTGTCTACAAAGAATATCCTTAACTTTGGTATAATCATGACTGTAAGCATCATTATGTAGAATGATTAGCAGTTCTTACAGTAGTTCAGGCCAATTGCACTGCAAAGCTGGACAAATGTATATTTCAAAATCCTGACATTGAAGAAGGAAATCCAACTTTTTGGATGTTCAGCATATTTAAATGACTAGTTTCCTGTACTTCTTGGACAAGTGTAATCATGAATCAATTTTATAACTTCAGGATACTGGTTAACAAGTATAACCAACAGAATCTAAAAGTCCAGATCATAATATAAAATCTTAGTTTAAAATGAACATTTTTGGTAGTATTAAACAAACTTCATGAGGTTAATTGAAACACAAATGAAAACATAATTGTATTTATTTTTTATTCTCAAAACCTTCAGCAATGCTGATTTGTCAATTGATTGCTATTCAACTAAAAAAAAATTGTTTAATTATATCTTTAGGACAAATCTTTGAATTTTTTTTATCTGACAGTATGTTGAATTTTTCCAATATTCAATAAAATCAAAAACAATGCAGTTTAAATACTTCCAAGCAATAAGTAATGTTATTTGTCTGAAAGCACTGACTTATTATACTGAAAATTAAAAGAGGAATGAATGTTTCGATGCACTGGTATCTATTTATTTGTTACAGATATGCTTTATATTGTTTTTATATGTTGGACATAGATTATAGGAGATTGATAACTAGAGGCATAGAGTATTTCTCTTTAATTTCATAATTCATAATCCACGAGACTTTTAGTGTCTTTTCTACCTTTTTTTAGTAAGATTTTTAAAATTATTTTTATTGTACTATTTTGTATTTTAGGAAAGATATTCTCAGATCTTTGATAGTTTCTATACATTTCAGGATATTGCAGATGCAGAAATTGCTGCTCTTCCACTTGATACTGCTCCAGTAAGATTACATGGACGATGTGTGATAACTTCTCGTGCAAGAGGAAAACTGACACGTTGGAGAATGTCAAGAATAGTTTGGAGGCATCTTGCAGATTATAATTATCTTTCAGGTGTTCAAAGATCTATATGGTAGAAATGTATATATAATTTTTTTTTTAATAATAATAAATTGAAACTTGTTAAAATATGGATGATTTCTTAAAAGTTCAATATGAAATAAATTAGCAAACTGTAATATTGCTATTTTCAGTTTATTATTATGTATTTAAACTTAATTATTATTAAGTTTTTATTTTCTCTCTTCTAAATTAGTTCAAAATATTTAACTTTCCACAATTTTTAAATAGTATTACATGAAACACTTCATAATACACTGGACGACAAAAAAAATAACGCACCATGAAGGACTTGTTAGATCTGAATAAAAATTGATATGTTGCATNATTTTTCTTTTATTTTTATTGTTAAATTGAAACGCGATTTTTAGATTACATTTTATCATATATTTAGTTTAATTTATTTATTATACATAAAAGTTGTAATAAGTTCAAATTCAAACGAATTTCGAACGAATGATTCCATTACAACGAAAACTATTAAAACCTGAAGATGGCCTATATGAATTGGCCGAAAACGTTTGGAATAAACAAAAATAACTCGGCAAAAAATTCAGGTGTGTGTGATTTATTATTATGTATTTGAAACTAAAACAGTCTTAGATTCTTGTTGGATTAATGTAAATGCCTGAGATATTTTCAGATATTTGATTGATGCTTTATAAGATGCATTTTTACAAAAGCTCTTCTTACAGAGTTTCTGCAGCTAACATCGTATCTAAGAACAAAAGACTTGTATATCTTTAATTATTAATCTGAAAACAGCAGTCAAAATGAAAAATGTAAAAGATATGGTATATGATGATAATACCAAAGCTTTATTTTCACAGATGCTTTCATTTAAGTGTAGCAGTTTGATATCTATCATCTCAAATATTGTTAGAGTAGTTATACATAATATATAATTGTTTGAATAATTAATTGAGATAATGTACAAAAGACAATCCATGAATGCTAGAAAAACAAAATAAATAATTTTTATTTTTATGTAAATAAATTTTTAAAAATTCGATTTTGTTACTCCTTAACAGACGTTAAAAATGGCTCTGAAAAGAGCCTTTTGGTAACTAAACTATAAAAGTCTAGCAATGCCGTTGTCCATAGTCTTTTAATCGCCCCTTCTGCGATGTTCTTTTCTTATTTCTACTTTTCCTTTGGATCTCTTTGTACCATTTCTTCCTTTTCTTCTCAGCTTGGCTCCATTTCTCTTTGTGTTTCTTCCTTTCCTTCTCGATTCCAATCGTTCTTTCGTGGGCCTTGAAAGCTTCCTTCTATGCGCTTTGCCTTTCCCCGTTCTTTTCAATTTTATCCGAGCTCTTTCTTCGGGGTACAGTGCCTGTTTTGCAACAATGTAGTCTCCACACACTACGCCGATGTAGTTTTGAATGTAGTATATATTCGTTTTCTTATCCAAAGGACTTACTTTCTCCATTTCTGGACGCTCTTCCGATTTGGAGCAATTGCGGCTTCGTTTTCTTTGTTTGTCGCTGGGAGAGCCGTTCATCTTGCTACTTTTTCTGCAGAACGAAAGAAGTAGAATAACGGAATTCTGGAAGCGTATTTAAAAATAATTTCGTTCTATACTTCGAATAGTTTTAAATTCATATCCAAATGGAAATGCTCTCAAGAGTAAAACTTTTTTTAATAATCGGAATTTGCCAATCAATACATTTGAACTTTTTATTTGTTTCTAATAAATTATAAAACGAATCGACCAATTTTTATGTATTAAATTTATAAATTATTGTCATGTTATGTAAAAACCTAGAGATGGCACGATACCATCAAAGTTGAAATGATAGTCTGTCAGACAATAATAGAATATGCAGTGATTGACTAGGAGCTTTTCATTATTTTCCTGTAACTTTGATGAAATTTTCGAATTTATGTTATAGCAAAACATCAACTGTTATTTCACATGTTTAGAGAAAAATGATAAAACAAAAGAACTAGACTAGGTTACGGTCGTGAACAGTGGAAAGACGAAGACTAGTGTCGGAAGATCAAAGAGATGCGTCAAATAAAGTAAACAAGAGGGAGGGTGAATTGTGATGGCGGTAGTTGATATGAAAGAGTAATCATAACCGAACGAGAAAAGTTACTTTAGCATAACATGTTGGGTGCCCCGAAAGTCAGTTGACTATCGTAAAACCTATTAGAATCGTCTTCAAATACTTTATTAGAAAATAAGATTCTTGTTGTGTATGCAAATGACAGTTTTCTTTGGAACAAATTAAATTTAAACTTTTTTTGGTCCTTTGACGAGTCGTTCGAGTGATTGGTGTGGTCAACTAAGTTTTGGGTCACCTGCTATGTGCTTTATTATTGAACTGGCCGTGTGATTTGCTAATAAAGCGATTGCTGAATTAGTCACAGTGATCAGGGCCAGTTTTGGTAGATGTGCAGGTAGGTATAGAGATTAAGGAAGGATAGACAAACGGACGGACAACAGTGCGAATTTATATAATTTGTTTATTTAAATTGCAGCACAATTTAAATAAACAAAAAGATACGCACCAATGTTATTAATTTAAATATTCATATTTAAATAGATTTTTATATACACATACGTATGTATTATATTTATGTATTAAATAAGAAAAATTTTATTTTAATTTGCAACTTGTATTTTATGGCGGCACAGAAATATAACTTTGAACAAAGGCTCGTATTATCGGCTTGATTTGAATAAAATTAAAATAAATATATATCAAATATTTTTATGGATTTTTTACCCCTCAACATACTAGTAGGCTCTCATGCGTTGGCTTAGATTTTGAATTTATTCGCTATCAGCATTGATAGGGGCGGCTAACTTAACAGTCAAAAACCGGACCTGGTAGTGATTACAATAATTTGATTGCTTATAATTTAATCACAGTAGCGACCTGTGGTTGTATTAGCTTAAAAAATGATCAAGAGTTTTTATCACATTCTTAAGTACCAGATTTGGAGATCCTGAAATTTTGACGATATTTTCTTGGGACAATTTATCAATAAAATGTAATATTTGTAATAATAATGTGTGAAAAAACGTAATTTTTGCAATTGTGTTTTCATTTACTGGGAGATATTTTAAGGCAATCCTAACATGTTTCATTTTACGAATGATGGTCGGCATTCTAATTTTTTCGTGCCTACTTTGAATGTCTGTCGGCAAAACATTCCATTTTATAGTTGAATTTTACAACTGGGACGCTTCTTTTAAAACTTTTGTCTCAAAAAATGCATATTTTAAAATCGTAGATTTTCTCATCACGTTACTATCGATAGTAAGGGCGACGCCATTTTTTACTTTTACCGTCCTTTTTAAATGCCTACAAACTGCAGCGCACGCATACATGAACATAATAAAGCTTAATCATAAAATCCACTTACAGGCAGTGCCGGCCCGAGGCAAGTTTTAGGATGGAGCGAGATCATATTATGGCGCCCCCTTGGTTGCCCCTAATTTATACCCTTTAATTTTCTTTACCACTGAGGCGCCCCATAGGACTTAGCGCCTGGAGCGGCTGCTCCATTCGCCCTATGGTAGGCCGGCTCTGCTTACAGGAGTATAATAATTAACAATAAGCAACACGAATACTTTCAAAATTATTCTTTCAATCACTATATCAGTGTATTTCTATTAATAGGACTTATCATACTGGTGTATAAGATTGCAGCCTCACAGTTACATAGATTAAAATTGTTTTATTTTACAATTACCTGTATTTTACAAACAGGTAATTGTAAAATAAAACAATTTTAATCTGTGTAACTGTGAGGCTGCAATCTTATACACCAGTATGATAAGTCCTATTAATAGAAATACACTGATATAGTGATTGAAAGAATAATTTTGATTAAATTAAGGACATAGATGCATATTAATT